>NC_061853.1:28936567-28939067 GCF_019202785.1 Penaeus chinensis
CCCTTTATATCAGTAATTAATATCTTTTCCCTATTTTTTCGAGAGCAATCACTGTATCACAAAATTGCTTTGGCATTTTAAAAAAAGGAAAGCGTTATTGGTCTCTCTCCTCTCTCTCCCTTTATATATATATATATATATATATACATATGTGTGTATATATATGTATATATATACATACATATATATATATTATGTAGTGCATATACATAAATATGTATATGTATATGTACATATATGTATATATACGTATATGTATATGCCCACACACACACACAAACACACACACACAAACACACACTCTCTGAGAGAGAGAGAGAGAGAGAGAGAGAGAGAGAGAGAGAGAGAGAGAGAGAGAGAGAGAGAGAGAGAGAGAGAGAGAGAGAGAGAGAGAGAGAGAGAGAGACATTTGCGATAGCAAATGTCAGATGTATAACAATTTACACAGGCCAAACAGATTCTGACTTCTTAGATTGGTTGTTATTCCTAGTCGAATGGTTCTTCATTTGACTGAATGCCTAGTCAAGGCCTAGTCTGGTTAAAGAAAACAAATTAGAAAGTTAAGCTGTAAAACTGAAGCTTCAAAGGAGATGCCATAACTGTAAAGCCGCGGCCATACCACTCCTTCATACCAGCTGGTCCCTTACTAAACCGGATCTCGCGCCGTGATACCGAGAGGCTGTTCACACTGCCCTGCGATTTGGAAACGGGACGATCCCTGGCGTTCTCGATGGAAGCGTCACTGACGGGATATGCGTCGGTTTTTTTTTTTTTCCCTTATACCGAGGTTTTATTTCTCTTAGAACGGAAAGAAAAAGGAAACAACCAGAACGATTGTGGGTCAGACTGATTTGACAGGAGAGACCGAAGTGTGTGTGTAATAATGTGGATATTGCTGTTGTAGATGTCCATATTCATGATCGTATAAACCGTACGTTGAGGGGAGGAGGGGGTTAAACTATGCTTTACGCTTTTTAGAACGTAAAATGACGATCTGCACCTGGATCTGGATCTTTTATTTATTTCCATTTTCATTTTTTTGATGGGGGGAGTATTATTTCAACACTTATAAAAATGATGAAAAAATGGATGACATCCATCTTCATCCTCTTCAGCGTCCTGCTCTTGAAACTGGTTTACATTCCATAACTCCTCATTAGCCCTAGCATTGTCAGTTAGGGAATAAGGAAGGTCCATGCTCGAACTTCGCGCCAATGGCGAAAAGTATCTGCTCGTTCGTCAACTGAGTTGCATACAGCATAAGATTAGAAAATTTATTATGATAGTATTAGGATAGCTATTCATACTTCCATGCAAAATAAATTAGAAAAAATATGTATAACTGTACATCAAAGCAACATTTTCAGTAAATGGTAATTGTTATTCCATTGTTTGGGTTTTGATTAGCGGAGCAATGTATACAGAGGGGCAAAGACTGACACGGAGGTCCTTTCCCCGTCCCTAATTATGGAAGGAACCAGCCACTCTGGACAGCTGAGGCGGAGCAAAATCACCCCATATCTCGGGGTCCTTTTATAGGAAGGAGTAGTGTGACAGCGGGCTAAGTGTGTGAGCTACAGAATGTTTACTTCCTTTAGATTATAGTTGTTTTTCTTTCTTTTGGATAAAGAAAGGTGCTTCCCATGCACTTTCGTTATAGAAGACTTGGTTTGCACCTTATGGCTTATGGCATATGACTAACTTTTTAAAATCACTTTGACTTCTTAAAGTTCAAATCATATATTTCTATTGAAAAAATATAATTTATTTAAAACCTCAGTTTACACTAAATGCTGGTGCATGCTGCAATATCTATTAATGGTTTCCTTTCAAGATTTTGATCCAGTTATTAGCAAACTTATCTCCAAAGGTTTCTCCTGGCCTTCTCTAACAACTTGGACTTCTAAGTAAGTGAAGTTCTCCTTCTAAGTATGTGAAGTTCTCCTTCTAAGTAAGTGAAGTTCTCCGTAGAGTACATCAAGGTGTGACTTATATGAACAGACAAAGCACTGCACACAACTATATCCTGATTTTCCTTTGCATTGGAGCAATTTCCTGGTGGAGATCGTTGTCATTCCACACTGTGTAATGGTGACTTCGAGGCAAATGAATGAGTGATCAGCCACTAGAAACGATATGACTATAGATGTGTGTGTGTGTGTGTGTGTGTGTGTGTGTGTGTGTGTGTGTGTGTGTGTGTGTGTGTGTGTGTGTGTGCATATATAGAGAATAAACACACACACACACATGTGAATATATATATATATATATAGAGAGAGAGAGAGAGAGAGAGAGAGAGAGAGAGAGAGAGAGAGAGAGACATTCCCCTCTTCTTTTCTCTCTTACTCTGGATATGACAACACTACGCCATCTATGGGCGACGTGTAGAAACACATACCCTCCGTTCGGGAGTGTACCTATCAAGCTAGAGTGGCAAGGAGAGGGTCGGCCTGTTATTCTGTAATAGGAAATCGAAGTGGGGTTTTGATAGGAATTGGCT
>NC_061853.1:28944067-28946567 GCF_019202785.1 Penaeus chinensis
ACTGTTATCATCATCATCACCATCATCATCATCAATTAAAATTATAGCCCTGATTATGATAATAATCATATTCGTAATCGTAATTATCATTATCATTATCATCATTATTGTTATTATTATTACAATTATTATTAATAATATCATCAGTATCATTATCATTATCATTAAAATAATTATCATTATCATTGTTATGATTATGATGATGATTATAATTATAATTATGATTTTTATTATAATTAATTGTAATTGTTATTGTAATTATCATTACTATTTTATTATCATTATCATTATTATTATCATATTATAATCATCATCATCATCATTATAATTATTATCATATCATCATTATCACTAATATTATAATCATCATATATGTATATATGTGTGTATTTGTGTGTGCGTTTTTTATGCTGCGTGCATTAGCTTGTTTCATTGAAAAGAAAATGTAAAACTTCCCTTTTTTTACGAAATTATACATCTAATCTGATATTTCCTTTCAATAATCATAGATTTTTCTCTGACATTGCAATGTCTGATTTGATTGCACAATGCATTTTTTTTTTTCTTTCTTTCTTTCTTTCTTTTCTTCGATTATTTTTAGAACTGTTTATTCCTTTTTCTAATAAATGGCTTGCATTTTTTTTCTTTTCTTTTTTGCAAATATATAACTAGTGCACTGTTTGCCTTTTTTTTCCTTTCTTTTTGTATATTCCATTATAAGGTAGTTTTATTTATACTAAGTGTAGTTGGACTGGTAACTAAGGCTATTCGAAGTGCATCCATTCGCTGTACAAAGAGAATTCTGATCCTAATTTTAATTTCGTTAAGGCAAATACAAACATCTCGTTCCTTTATACCATAAATGAAGAACACAAAAAGGAGAAGAAATAAAAAATAAACAAGGAATCTAGAGTATACGTGGAGTCCGAAACAAAACAATGCAAACAATCCTTTTTCCTATTCACAAACACCCTATCTAGAATTTCCATAAATTTCTTCCTCCAAACTGCACTGTACTCTATCCCTACTTTCAGATACATGACTCAGACACTTTTGAGTTTAACCCCCGGAGGACCTGAGCCTGAGAAGAGGTCATTTGCGGAGGTCATGTTGGAGTTTGACCCCTGGAGGACTGAGCCTGAGAAGAAGTCATGTTGGAGTTTGACCCCTGGAGGACTGAGCCTGAGAAGAGGTCAGTTGCGGAGGTCATGTTGGAGATTGACTCCACAGGACCTATGCCGAAGAATAGGTTATTTACGAAGGTCATGTTGGAGGCTGACCCAAGGAGGACCTCAGCTAAGAAAACTCCAACATGGACTTTCACAAATAAAGTCCCAAAAAGAGGTCATTCGCGAAGGTTATGTTGGAGATGTTGCTTCGGTCCATTCTTTGCTGTTTTTGTTACTGTTGGTTTTTCTTATTTTGTTTACTTTTTCTGCTGTATTTTTTCTTCTTCTTTCAGTTTTGTATAGCTTGATATACTCCTTTTGTTATCTTATACTGTTAATCTCACTGCTACATATTTTTGATTCCTCCTTTAGTACATAACAAAATCATATCGAATTTCCTTGTTTTCGCTGTATCGTGGAAAAAAGATAAGTAGTGAGGGTAAAAAAATAAAGCAATCTTGAAGTTACTTCTCACAGTATAAAGTCATGAATATTTTGTGGTCTCAGACAGTGTTATTAATGTATCTTGCTCCAAGCCCATTTGCGTGTATATCTTCTGTATGAGTATATCAACACAGGGTCATTTAAAGTGAACATTTTCTTTTTATGTATCAAAGTACTTAACTTGACCTCTACTTCCATGTATATACACCTAGCCTCCACGGTGTTTATTTACACACACAGTCCCGTCTATTCACCCCCTCCCTCCCTCGGTGTTGTCAGTGTGAACCGCAATCCTCAGCCGTTGTATCCGAAACACAGCGGGTACAAGAAGGGTGCATATGTTTCGCATACGAGATTCGAAACTATTGGTTCATACAATGGTAAACGCAGAGTAATATATTGGAAGTGGGGGGGAGCTTGTAGAGTACATGTAAATAAATACAATACTGTGTGTATTAGCTTATGAATTTGTATAAATAATCAAATTTAGCGACATAAAATAAGATACTGAGAGTATAAAATCAAGCTGCTGGGCAGGCGAACATAAAATCATGAGTTCGTTCTTTATTGGAATACTGTGCAGTTTTGTTTTCCTTTTATGTCGATTTCCTTAATTCCCTCATAGGTAGATTCTCTCTCTCTCTCTTTCTCTATCTATCTATCTGTCTGTCTTTTTATCTATCTATATATCTGTCTGTCTATCTATTTATCTATTTTTAACTCTATCTATCTATCTATTTTTCTATCACTCTGTACACCTATCTCTTGTTGCATAACTTTGTGTGTATATATATATGTGTGTGTGTGTGTGTGTGTGTGTGTATATATATATATATATATATATATATATATATATATAATAGGGATAGGCATGATTCTGTACAGAA
>NC_061853.1:28951567-28961567 GCF_019202785.1 Penaeus chinensis
AATAGGAGAGAGAGAGGCAGAGCCAGTAAAAAAAAAGTGACAGGCAGGATGGGGAAGGAAGGAAAAAGTGAAAAGAAAAAGAGACAGAAAGAAAAACGAGCAACACAGTAGAGAGGAGAGTGAAAGAATGAAAAACATAAGCGAGAGGAATTATACGATAATAAACCTAGTGATGCTTAATTAATTCCCTCATGGTTACAGCACCGTCACACAGTACTCTACATCCCTAGAGTGCACAGTGATATCGTTTATGCGTATTTTCTAAACTGTAAAACCCGCTACATGCTGAAAGTGCTGTTTGACGAGGTATCAAGCCCTAGGGATATTTAAAACTGGAAATAAATAAAATTGGGCGTTATATCTTTGAAGCTTTAACTGCATATCGTGAAACTGACCAGGGAAATGGAAATGTTATTGAAGCCTTCTGTGTGAAAGCTTTGATGTCGTACCTTATGTAAATCATACAGAAAAAAAATGTTTGATGATTAGTTGAATGTACGAAATTGCACGTGTACATACACTCAGTCATAAGCACGTGCAGGAATTCTCCTACATATACACAGTCTGACACATACGTTCCCAAAGACACGTATTCAAAAAGTAATAAACGTATAGATTCTCTCTCTCTCTCTCTCTCTCTCTCTCTCTCTCTCTCTCTCTCTCTCTCGCTTTCTATTTTTCTCTCGTTTTCTCTCCTTCTATCTCTCTTTCTTTCGCTTTCTCTCTCTCTCTCTCTCTCTCTCTCTCTCTCTCTCTCTCTCTCTCTCTCTCTCTCTCTCTCTCTCTCTCTCTCTCTCTCTCTCTCTCTCTCTCTCTCACTCTCTCTCTCTCTCTCTCTTTCGCTTTCTATTTTTCTCTCGTTTTCTCTCCTTCTATCTCTCTTTCTTTCGCTCTCTCTCTCTCTCTCTCTCTCTCTCTTTCGCTTTCTCTTTTTCTATCGTTTTCTCTCCTTCTATCGCTTTCTCTCTCTCTCGCTTCTCTCTCTCTCTCTCTCTCTCTCTCTCTCTCTCTCTCTCTCTCTCTCTCTCTCTCTCTCTCTCTCTCTCTCTCTCTCTCTCTCTCTCTCTCCTCCTCTTTTTCTATCGTTTCTCTCTTTCTATCGCTTTCTCTCTCTCTCGCTTTCTCTCTCTCTCTCTCTCTCTCTCTCTCTCTCTCTCTCTCTCTCTCTCTCTCTCTCTCTCTCTCTCTCTCTCTCTCTTTCGCTTCCTCTTTTTCTATCGTTTACTCTCTTCCTGTCGCTTTCTCTCTCTCTCGCTTTCTCTCTCTCTCTCTCTCTCTCTCTCTCTCTCTCTCTCTCTCTCTCTCTCTCTCTCTCTCTCTCCCTCTCTCTCTCTCTCTCTTTCTCCTTCTCTCTTTCTTATATATATATATATATATATATATATATATATATATATATATATATTTATATGCAAACACGCACACCCTGTGTCAAATCTTTCAAGTCGACAAGAGCGAAACGAGACAACAGCTGCGGATTTATAATAGCCAAATTTTATACCTAGGAACCCCCACCTTACCCCATACGACCCCCTTTCCCCTACCCCCTACCCACCCTCCATACTCACCTCCACCTACCCACTTCCTAAAAATATAATAAAATAAATAAATAAATAAATAAAATAGATAAAGAAATAGAGAAAGAAAGAAAAAAAGACATAAAGTAAAGAAAATAAAAAAAGTCTTTTCCCTTCGGTGATATACAACATTCTCAAAAACTCCCAAGGGATACATTTAGATTACAAAAGTTTCTGTTACATGGTCAAAATGTCTGTCGAGAATGTCAACTTTTGGCCCGAGAGAGATGCTCCGGTTGTGTGCGCCCCCCTGTGCCCCCCCCCCCCCACCTCCTTCCCTCCTCTTTCCCTCCTCTCTCCCTCCTCTTCCCTCTCCCTTCCCTACCTTCTCTTCCCCCTCCCTCCCTCCACCTTTCCTCTCCCTACCCTTCTCCCCTCCACACTCTCCCTCCCTCCTTCCTCTTCCCTCTCCCTCCCTCTATCCCTTCCCTCTTCCCTCGCACTTCCCTACCCTCTCTTCCCCCTCCCTCCCTCCACCTTCCTTCTCCCTCCCCTCTCCCCTCCACACTCTTCCTCCCTCCTCCCTCCTCCCTCTCCTTCCCTCCCTCCTCTTCCCCCTCCCTCCCTCCCTCTCCCCGTCTTCCCCCTCCTTCCCCCCTTCCTTTCGCCCTCCCTCCCCCTCATCCCTCTCCCTCCCTCCCTTCCTTCCTTTTTCCCTTTCCCTCCCTTCCTCCCCTCCCTCTTCCTTCTCCCTCCCTCCCTCCCTCCCTTTCCTCTTCTCTCTCCCTCCCTCCCTCCCTTCCCTCTTCTCCCTCCCTCCCTCCCTTTCCTCTTCTCTCTCCCTCCCTCCCTCCCTCCTTTTCCTGCAGCAAAAGTTAATACAATTATATCTCGCAAGTCTGTGTAAAGAGGAGTCACTGCCAACACCCATTTGATTGACGTATGTGAACGCAGTGTGTATGTGAGAAGGATGATAGTGTAGAAGACAAGTGTAGGGAAAGGAGCGAAAGAGTGTAAATGCAGTATATATGTGTGGTGTATATCTTTGGTGAATAACAGGGTTGGCAAGCGTGATGTGAGCCGAGGAGAGGCGTGTGCTTATTATACTCAATTAAGCAGATCGTCACCTTGATTAAAATAAAGGGAAAAAAATATCCCAGGAGCCAAGTTGCCATTCACTGTGGGTAGTTATTTCATCAGCATCCGCACTGTTACTTTTTCTTATTAAGTTCGGGCGTTGATAAAACGAAGCATAAATAAAACAAAATTAAAATCAAAGACAAACACAGACAATACAACACCATGAAACAAACGGTAAAAACAAACGGAAATACTAAGTAAAACACGAATAAAACAAACAAAAACAATAAGATGAAAGGTATTACAGAGGAGCTTAAAGCATTAAATCACAAACAACGAAGCATAAAATAGTACACTTACTAAAACAAACAACAAAACAATACAATGAAGATAATAAAACATGAACGATAACAGAGTAAACTAGAACAGTGAATAAAACAAACGAACATAAAATAAAAAAAAACGAAGATGATAAAAATTAAGCACCGCTCACTGAGGTCACTTTGGCCGAAGAAACACCTTGCAAATTATTTATCCCTTCCTATATCAAATAATTCCCACGATCACTTAGCGTTGACAGAGAAAGCCTATTGCGGGGTTCCTCAGACTGTCATTGAGGCAGACCACTTGCAACCCCCCCCCCCCCCCCTTGTTTGACCTTGCTTCCCATGTTACCTTGCAGGGGAAGGGACCAGTAATAGTTCTCTGTTTAGAATTAATTAAACAACTCTTAAGACTTAAGTTGTTATTCAATCTCGTTATATGCAATGAAATACTTTAAAAAAATAATTAGGCTTTAAATAATTTATTTAGAATATTAACTGGCTTAGTAACGAACTATGACAAAACGCAAAAAGATCGAGAACACATAAAACACTTTTGATACGAGATTTAAATAAATAATTAAAAAGTAAAAAAAATAAAATGATTAAGCTTTAAGAAATCAATGGACATATATATATATATATATATATATATATATATATATATATAAATCTTAAAATGTAAAAATAAATGTACGTTAGTGTTTTATTATCGTTCGGGAGGAATGGTTGATTAAACAAAAAAAATATTAATTTATTTGGTAAAAAATGTAAAAAATTGGCAGCGGTCATCGTAGGCGTGGCGAGTGGGCGGGCATCCTCCTCACTTGCGAGATAAACACGGTTTTCGCGGGGCCTGGAGGTGATGTTGCCGGCCGGAAGACGTGTCACATTGCAGAAAAGGGTCGCGTGGGGAAGACTTCGATGCAGCAAAACCGCCTCCACAACCCCCATTGAAAATACAAGGGAAAAGGACGGCAAAATGACGCATGGTTCCTTCAGGTGGAAGTGTTGCTACCTTAACTTTTAAGAGAGTTGGCGTTGAGAGGAGATTTTGTTATACTGTCTTACTTCCTGGAGTAATTGACGTAAGATCGGCGAGGTCGATCACTACACTCCCTGTCCCTCCCTCGCCCTCTTCCCTCCACCTCCCTCCCCCCTCTTACCTCTCCTTCCCTCAACCCTTCCTTCTCCCTTATTCCCTCCTCTTTCCCCTCCTTCCCTCCCCCATCTTCTCCCTCCCTCTCTCCCCCCTCCTCCCCATCCCTCCCATCCCACTCTTACCTCTCCTCCCTCTCCCCGTCTTCTCCCTCCCTCCCCCTAGCTTCTCCCTCCCTCCTTCCTCCTCTTCCCTCTCCCACCCTCCCCCTGCTTCCCCCTCCATCGATCACTACACTCCCTGTCCCTCCCTCGCCCTCTTCCCTCCACCTCCCTCCCCCCTCTTACCTCTCCTTCCCTCAACCCTTCCTTCTCCCTTATTCCCTCCTCTTTCCCCTCCTTCCCTCCCCCATCTTCTCCCTCCCTCTCTCCCCCCCTCCTCCCCATCCCTCCCATCCCACTCTTACCTCTCCTCCCTCTCCCCGTCTTCTCCCTCCCTCCCCCTAGCTTCTCCCTCCCTCCTTCCTCCTCTTCCCTCTCCCACCCTCCCCCTGCTTCCCCCTCCATCGATCACTACACTCCCTGTCCCTCCCTCGCCCTCTTCCCTCCACCTCCCTCCCCCCTCTTACCTCTCCTTCCCTCAACCCTTCCTTCTCCCTCATTCCCTCCTCTTTCCCCTCCTTCCCTCCCCCATCTTCTCCCTCCCTCTCTCCCCCCTCCTCCCCATCCCTCCCATCCCACTCTTACCTCTCCTCCCTCTCCCCGTCTTCTCCCTCCCTCCCCCTAGCTTCTCCCTCCCTCCCTCCTCCTCTTCCCTCTCCCACCCTCCCCCTGCTTCCCCCTCCCTCCCTCCTCGTCCTACTTCCTCCCCCCATCCTTCTTCCTTCCTCCCTCCTTTTTCCCCTTCATCCCTTCCTTCTCCCTCCCTCCCTCCCCCTCTTCCCTCTCCCTACCTCCCCCTCTTCCCTCTCCCTCCCTCCCCCCTCTTCTACATCTTCCCTCCCCCTCTTCCCTCTCCCTCCCCCCTCTTCCCCCTCTCCCTCTTCCCTCTCCCTCCCTCCCCTCTCTTCCCTCTCTCTCCCCGTCTTCCTCCTCCCTTCATCCTCCCTCCACCCTCTTCCCCCTCTTTCCTCTCTCTCCCTCCACCCTCTTCCCCCTCTTTCCTCTCTCTCCCTCCGCCCTCTTCCCCCTCTTTCCTCTCTCTCTCCGCCCTCTTCCCCCTCTTTCCTCTCCCTCCCCCCTTCGTTCTCCCTCCCTCCCTTCTTCCTTCTCCCTCCCTCCTTCCTTCTCCCTCCCTCCCTCCTTCTTTCTCACTCCCTCCAACCTTCCCGCCCACTCACCTTGGGTTTCGTCCGCGGAGCCGAGCGAACTGGGATTTTGGGATTCAGGATTCAGGATTTATGTTTTAGGTGGGTGTGGATGCGCCTATCACCTGGTCTGTCCGTTTGTCTGTCTGTAAGTTCACGTACAAATTCGCTCGCCTGCTTAAGACAAGTTCAGTATAGGATCTGGGATTCTCAATAAAGAACGTTGGTAAGGTCAAGCGTTAAACACGTGATGTTGTTTTCAGATAAGAATACTACATGCCAGTCTGTCTGTATGTATGTCTACCAGTCTCTCTATCTTTCTCTCTTTCTCTTTCTCTCTCTCTCTCTCTCTCTCTCTCTCTCTCTCTCTCTCTCTCTCTCTCTCTCTCTCTCTCTCTCTCTCTCTCTCTCTCTCTCTCTCTCTCTCCCTCTCTCTCTCTCTCTCTCTTTCTCTCTCCCCCACTATTTCTCTCTCTCTTTCTAATTTTCAATCTCTCATTCTCACTCTCTCGGCTGTGTGTGTTTTACAGCATATTGACTTAAAAACTTGCGTCCGTGTTGGGTCACAGAAAACGGGGTTTATGTCGTTCTAAGCCTTAAAAAAATTATGTGGGCGATTCCAAAGGCCTATTCGCAAGTTCACTTTTTACGCTTGTCAAAGAGTTCAGGTTCCATGAAGGAAGTTCACAGGGAGAGGTTTCTGAACGCATTTCGTTAGTGTTCCGTCCCGAAGTGAATAGTGAAGATGCCATGTAAGTTAGCGAATATATATATATATATATATATATATGTGTGTGTGTGTGTGTGTGTGTGTGTGTGTGTGTGTGTGTGTGTGTGTGTGTGTGTGTGTGTGTGTGTGTGTGTGTGGTGTGTATACATATATATATATATATATATATATATGTGTGTGTGTGTGTGTGTGTGTGTGTGTGTGTGTGTGTGTGTGTGTGTGTGTGTGTGTGTGTTTATGTGCATGTGTCTGTGTGTGTGTGTGTGTGTTTGTGTGTGTGCGTGTACATATATGAAATATATACCAAGTATTCTGATGAAGAGGGGGAGATGGATGCTGAGGACTTGGAATACCTGCCTGAGGTACCAGAAAAAGTTCCTCACTTTCCAAACCAAAAGGAAGTGAATGACCTGATCAGGGATATGGGTCTGACCAAGTCCAATGCAGAGCTATTAATTTTCAAGGGCGAGGCAGTGGAATTTAGTCAAGGAGGATGTGCAGGTGATAAGTCAGAGATCTCAACACAAACCTATCTCAGGCTTTTATACTCTTAGAGATGGCCTTTGCGTCTGGCAGGGCGTGCCGGGACTATTTGACATTATTGGGGTTTGTTTGTGCCCAAGGAGTGGCGAATGTTTAGAGACAGCTCCACCACAAGTTTGAAGGCTGTCCTTCACAATGGAAAGAAGGTCCCGACGCTGCCCCTAAGCCCATTCAGTCTTCCTGAAGGAAGATTACCACAGCGTGAGAGTCGTCTTGGAAGCACTACAATACAACCAGTACAATTGGGAAATCATTGGAGACTTCAAAATGGCGGCTTTCTTGCTTGGACAACAAGGAAGCTTTATTAAGTTTCAATGCTTCCTCTGCCTTCGGGACAGTAGGGCCACCTCTGAACACTACAAATGTAAGAACTCGGAGCAGCGAACAGAATTTGTAGTTGGAACTCGGAATGTCATGTGGGAGCCACTGGTTGATCCTAGGATGGTCCTCATGCCGCCACTGCACAGTAAGGTGGAGCTAAAAAGTAGTAAAGGCTCTCAACCAAGAATCAGCCGCGTTCAAGTATCTTCTTGAAAGTTATCTGAAGACAAAATCAAAGGTGGAATTTTTGTTGTACCTCAGATAAAGAAGGCGATTGAGTCTACCGAGCCTTCCAATAACCTCAGTAGGATTGAGAGAACAGCATGGAACTGTTTCAAGGCAGTTGTTAGGGGGTTCCTGAGTAATTAGAAAGCTGAAAACTACCAGTAACTGATGCAGGATCTTATAAAGGCTTTTAGTGCCATGGGATGCAAGATTTCGCTTAAACTCCATATGCTGGACTCTCACCTAGAAACATTCAAGGACAATATAGGCGCCGACTCAGAAGAACAAGGCGAACGATTCCACCAAGATGTGAAACAGGTGGAACGGAGGTACCAAGGCCACTGCAAGGAAAAAATGATGGGGGACTATATCTTGTGCGGGAATGTGATCTGGACTACAACCGCAACTTTCTTTAATCGGTGTGTTTTTTTTTTTTTTTTTTTTTTAATTGTTTGCTTTTAATAAGCTTGTGTAATAAAATGAATATATATTCCATTTATTTAATATATGAGCTGATAATTTTCAAAAATGTTTTTTTTTTAGAGGAAGAAAGTATGAAAATTTCGAAATATTAGTGTCCTGACCACAAACACTGAATAATAGTGTTTTTTTTTTATAATAATGGGATATAACAAACCAGGAAATAACACTTAGAACCCGGGAACAAGAAATATGTTACATTTCGTTAGCAGATAAAGATAGAGATAAAAAAAAATAGCTACATAAATAGACGGATAAATAGACAGATAGCTAGACAAATAGACAGATAGATAGATAATCCCAATGAGAGAGTAAATAACCGACATAATAAATGGATATAAAACAAACATTCGATAACAACGGAAGTATGGATAAACAAAGGAAGGAATGCAAGAAACAAACAACGTAATTTGAGATAAACGGGGAGATGGAGAGGCGAGAGAAGGGAACAGACAGGTTGTAACCCACACCTGAGCCTAAACGCCCATTATATATGCCTTGACGCCTTTTTCCCTTTTTATATATTTATCTATTCATTTATTTATTTTTATTTTGTGTTTTTTCTCTCTTTTTTTCTTTCTCCTCTCTTTATTGTATTTCTTTGGCTTCTGCTTCTTTTGTTTTCTTCTTTTTTCTCCTGATTTTGTATGGCTTTTTCTCTTCTTTTTTTACCTTATCTTTCTTTTCATGTCCTTGTCTTTTTCAGTTCCATTTGTCTGTTGTTTTTTTTTTTTTTTCTTTTTCCATTTCTTATCCATCGGCTCCGGTTTTTTTCTTCGTCTATCGCACACTTTTTCTTTTCTTGGTCTACCTCTTTTCTTTTTCTTTTCTTATTTCCGTCCTCCTCCTCCTCCTTCTTGGGGTTTTATTGTCCTCTTCCTCTCCTTCTCTCCTCATTTCCTCGTCTTTCTCCTTCTCCTTCTCTTCCCTTTCTTCCTCTTTCTCCTCCTCCCCCTCTTCGTTATTCTTTTCTTTCTCTATCTCTTCTCTTTCCTTTTTTCCTTCTCATCTTCTTCCTCCTTCCTCTCCTTTTCCTCGTTTTCTTCTCCTCTTCCTCTTCTTGTTAGTCTTCCTCCTCCTCCTCCTCCTCCCCTTCCTCCTCTTCTTCATCCTCCTTCTTCTCATTCTCCTCCACTCCATATTCTTTTCCTCAATCCTCCTCCTCCTCGTCCTCCTCCTCCTCCTTCTCCTTCTCTTTATCCCAGTCCTCCTCATCCTCATCTTCATCCTCATTCTCCTCCTCCACCTGCTCCTCCTCCTCCTCCTCCTCCTCCTCTTCCTCCTCCTCCTCCTTCTCCTTCTCTTTATCCCTCCTCCTCCTCCTCCTCCTTCTCCTCCTTCTTCTTCTTCTCCTTCTCCTCCTCCTCCCCTCATCTTTCCCTCAATCCTCCACCTTTCTTCTCTGCTATCTCTCACATTCATCATAGCTTGTAGGATCTAGCATCAAGATCTCTTACAGGATACACCAAGGCCTCCCCCCCCCCTTTCCCCTCTCCCCCATCTTCTTATCTGCTCCTCCTGTCCCCTCTATCCCTCTATCCTATTTCCCTTCCTTTCCTTTCCTTTCCCCCTCCTAACCCTCTCCCCTATTTACCTCCTTCTATTCTTCCACCCCTTCTCTCTCTCTCTCTCTCTCTCTCTCTCTCTCTCTCTCTCTCTCTCTCTCTCTCTCTCTCTCTCTCTCTCTCTCTCTCTCTCTCTCTATCTCTATCTCTCTCTCTCTCTCTCTCTCTCTCTCTCTCTCTCTCTCTCTCTCTCTCTCTCTCTCTCTCTCTCTCTCTCTCTCTCTCTCTCTCTCTCTCTCTCTCTCTCTCTCTCTCTCTCTCTCTCTCTCTCTCTCTCTCTCTCTCTCTTTATCTCTCTCTCTCTCTCTCTCTCTCTCTCTCTCTCTCTCTCTCTCTCTCTCTCTCTCTCTCTCTCTCTCTCTTTCTGTCTCTTTATTTTCCCTCCATCCCTCTTCTTTTTCTTCTCTTTCCAATAATCCCTCTCCGTCTCTTCCTTTCTCCCTCCATCCCCTCTCCCTCTCCCCCTCTTTCCCCATCCCCCTCTCCCCCTTTTCCCCATCTCCCTCTCCCCTCTTTCCGCTATCCCTCTCCCCTCTCTCCCCATCTCCCTCTCCCCCTTTTCCCCTCCCCCTCCTTCCTCCCTCCCCTTTTTTCCTCCTCCCGTCTTCCCCCTTTTCCCCATGTCCCTCTCCCCTCTTTCCCCATCTCTCTCTCCCCCTTTTCCCCCTCCCCCTCCTTCCCCCCTCCCCTTTTTTCCTCCTCCCGTCCTCCCCTTTTTTCCTCCTCCCGTCCTCCCCCTCTTCTCTCTCTTCATCCCCCCCCAGCAGATCCCTCGCGAACCATCAGTTATGATCAGGGCGACGTCCTCAGT
>NC_061853.1:28966567-28974067 GCF_019202785.1 Penaeus chinensis
GACAGAATTGGAGGAGATTCACCTTTGAAAGCTCTCTTGGGTTCTCAGTTTCTCTATTTTCGCCGTGTCTCTATTTCTCTCTGTCTGTCTCTCTGTCTGTTTGCTTCTCTCTCTCTCTCTCTCTCTCTCTCTCTCTCTCTCTCTCTCTCTCTCTCTCTCTCTCTCTCTCTCTCTCTCTCTCTCTCTCTCTCTCTCTCTCTCTCTCTCTCTATCAGATGGTCAAATGCCTTCAAAGTCACGCCCTCCAATTAGCAGGGGTGACCAGTGAGCATCGCTGCCGTACTGACCTATCCACGCCGATTGTGCCTATGACGTCTGACCGTTACTTGACCTATGGAATTTCTGCTTCGAGTCATGGGACCGCTCGGACGCTGCCTCCTCCGGGGACCACCATTACAAGCACCCTGCCGGGCCTTGCAGCTGCCTGGGTCTGCGTTTCCGTATACCACCAACGCGGGGGACCAACCAAGCCCCTGACAGATTGGTAACAGCGATGGGATGTCTACAAGACACATTCACTCTCTCTTTCTCTTTTCCTTCTCCACTATCTCTTTGTTTCTCTCTCTCTCTCTTTCCCATCTTCTCCGTCTCTCTCTCTCTCTCTCTCTCTCTCTCTCTCTCTCTCTCTCTCTCTCTCTCTCTCTCTCTCTCTCTCTCTCTCTCTCTCTCTCTCTCTCTCTCTCTCTCATTCTCTCTCTTTCCCTTCTTCTCTGTCTCTCGCTCTTTTCTTTTGTTTGTCTAAATATGTGTTTCTGTAACATTCTCTCTCTCTTCTATTCTATTCTGTCTCTCTTTTTCTGTCCCCCCTCTCCCTCCCTCTTTTAATTCCCTTTCTTTCTTACCCCCTTCCTTCTCTCTTTCTCTTTTTCCCTGTGTGGTGCAGCGGTAGCGATCTCGTCTAGCAATCTTGCTGACCTGCGTTCAAATCCCTCGCCGTCAGTGGATGGTAACCCCGGTCATTCGCCGGAGGCCATTTAGAAACATAATGAAACAGACAGCATGTGACACCAAGGATATCCACTGTAACAAATTGCATAAAACTAGATTATTAATTATTATTATTATTACTCCCTTCTTCCCTCCTTCCTCTCTCTCTCTCTCTCTCTCTCTCTCTCTCTCTCTCTCTCTCTCTCTCTCTCTCTCTCTCTCTCTCTCTCTCTCTCTCTCTCTCTCTCTCTCTCTCTCTCTCTCTCTCTCTCTCTCTCACTCTCTCTTTCCTTTTCCTTCTTCAATCCTTCCCTCCCTCTTTCCTTCTTCCTTTCCCTCTCTCCCTCCCTCCTTTCCTTTCAACTTATCTCCCTCTTTCCTTCCCCCTTTCCCTTCTTAATTATTTCCATCCCTTGCTCTCTCCTTTTTTTCCTTCCCTCCATCCCTTCCCCCTCCATTCCTCCTTTTTCTTCCTCTCTTCCTCCTATTCCTTCCTTCCCTCCCTCCTTTCATTCCTCTCCTCCTCCCACTCCATCCTCCACCTGTACTTCCCTCTCTTCCTCCCATTCCCTTTCTTCTTTCCCTCTCTCTATCCTTCCTTCTCCCCTTTCCTTCCTTCCTTCCCTCCCTTCTTCGCTCTTTCCCTCCCTCCCAACCTACCTCCCTCCCTCCCTCCTTCCCTCCTCTCCTTCCCTTTCCTCATTTCCTTCCTTCTTTCCCTCCCTCCTTTCCTTCCCTTCTCTCCTTTCCTTCCTGTCCTCCCTCCTTCCTTTCCTTCCTTCCTTCCCTCTCTCTTTCCTTCTCCCCTTCCTCCCCTCCTTCTCCCATTCCTTCCCTCCCTCTCTCTTTCCTTCTCCCCTTCCTCCCCTCCTTCTCCCATTCCCTCCCTCCCTCTCTCTTCCTTCCTTCCCTCTCTCTATCCTTCCTTCTCCCCTTCTTCCCCTCCTTCTCCCCTTCCCTCCCTTCCTCTATCCTTCCTTCTCCCCTTCCTCCCCTCCTTCTCCCCTTCCCTCCCTCCCTCTATCTTCCTTCCTTCCTTCCCTCCCTCTATCCTTCTTTCTCCCTTTCCTCCCCTCCTCCTCCCCTTCCCTTCCTCCCTCTAACTTCCTTCCTCCCCTCTTTCCCTCCTTTCTTTCCCTCCCTTCCTCCTTCCCTCCCTCCATCCTTCCCTCCATCCTTCCCTCCCTCATATTCTGAGTCCGGAGTCAGTCGACCATTCTATCCCCCATAGCACATCGTACTTTCACGTTCGCTCTGCATGATTAGCTGATGAGCAATCGGGAAAGATCAATGCTTATTGGACTAACCGATGGCCGTAGCGAATTAGGGGGGAGGGGAAGGGAGAGGAAGGGAGAGAGGAGGGGGGAAAGGATGGGTAGGGGGAGAGGAGAGGGAGGAGAGAGAAAGGAGAGGGTGGGAGAGAGTGGGAGAGAGGAGGGGGGGAGGATGGGTAGGAGGAGGAGAGAGAAAGGAGAGGGAAGGGAGAGGGTGGGAGAGGAAGGGAGAGAGGAGGGGGGGATGGGTAGGAGGAGGAGAGGGAAGGGAGGAGAGAGAAAGGGGAGGGGAGGGAGAGGGTAGGAGAGGAAGAAAGGGAGGAGAGGGAAAGAGAGAGGGGTGGGTAGGAGGAGGAAGGGAATGGGGGTGGGGAAGAAGGTGAGAGGGGGGGTGAGGATTGAGGAGGGGTAGAAGGAGGAGAGGGGAAGAATGTGTGAAAGGATGGAGAGGAGAAAGAAGGAGTAGGAGAGGGAGAATGAGAGAGGGGGAGAGGAAAGGGGAAAGGTTAGGAGAGAGAGAAGGGGGTTGATATAGAGGGGGGAGAGGAGAGAGATGGGAAAGAGATGGTGGTGGAGAGGAAAGAGGGAGAGAGAAAATAAGAAAAAAAAAGAATAAAAAAAAAAATAAGTGAAAGGATAGTGACAAAATGAAACCAAAATATTTTCTACATTCGAAATCACATTCCAGATCCACCCCCCCCCCCTTTCCTCCCTTCCCCATCCCCATCCCACCCCACCCACCCCCCACTACCCTCTCTACCATTTCTCTATACCTTCGCCACGTACCAAATTATTCAACACTAGTATAATCACCTTATCAAACATTTCCCCCCAAAATAAGGCCTTTTTTTTTTTCCTTTTTTTTTTGGGGGGGGGGGGAGGGGAGAGGTGGGTCTTCTAAAGAATTAAAAATCCGGAGCTTAATGAGTACTCTCTGATGTGCCTTTGATCCGCCTCGAATCGTGATCGTCATAAGCTCTGGAATATGTTAGTTAATTACCGCTCTACCGCTTCGATGGGCGAGGATAACGGGAGTAATTTTAATTGTACTGTGTAATGCAGTTACGTTTTTTTTTTTTCTTTCTTTCTAGTTTTTTTATCTCTTTGTTTTATGTAGTCTTTTATTTTTGTTTGTTTGTTTTTTTATATTTATTTTTGTTCGTTGTTTGTTTGTTCACTATTATTACCATCGTCTTTATTGCCATCGATGTTATACTCAGGAAAAGAAATGAATAACAAATACAGGTTGAAACTTAAAATCCGGTCATCGATAATCCTGTTCCTTCAGATATCCGGCCTTGATGTCGAAGTGCATTTTCAAATTTACCGCGTTAGAGTGCTACTGTTTTCAGGAGTCGCCGTTATGGTTTGATGGCGCTGTATTCTAGAATCAGCTGATGGGTCTTGCACGTGCTAACAGGCATGCCTACTCATGCTAAAATAAATAAAGGAATAAATAAGTAATTAAAGTAGCAGCGTGTCTGTGGTAAATATTTATGACGCATGACATTTGTGAAACATATGACATATGCTTTTCATTTAGTGTTTCATTTTCTTTCTTTAAAGGACTGTACACGTTGTCACTTCCTGTTAAAGTTGACAGCATATATAACCATAAAAATCCGGTATTTTCGGAAATCCGGCACTCCTCAGGTCCAGAGGTTGCCGGATTTTCTAATGTCAACCTGTATCTTCAAAATGACTAATTCTACCTCAGAAAATATCATGTGAAGATTCTGGATTTGATTATATAAAACCAACAATCATAACATAAATGCACAAAAATTACTCGTAAATTACCAAGACGATACACACACATACAGAAATGTAAATATATGTGTTTATGTGTGTGTGTGTGAGTGTGTGTGTGTGTGTGTGTGTGTGTGTGTGTGTGTGTGTGTGTGTGTGTGTGTGTGTGTGTACATGTATATATATGTATATATACATATATGTGTATGTGTATATATACGTGTGTGTGTGTGTGTGTGTGTGTGTGTGTGTGTGTGTGTGTGTGTGTGTGTGTGTGTGTGTGTGCATTTCTAAACGTGTGTGCGTTTGTGTGATTATGTATGTATGTATGTATGCATACATACATGCGTACGTCCACAAAGTACACCCTTGTGCCTATGTGCGTGTCTAGATAATGAGCGCCAGAGAGCGAGGGAGAAAGAGCGCGACAGGTTGTATATGAGTAAAATATATAAGCAAGATAGAAGAGGTCTGCCTTTATTTTTCCCGGCGAGCGCGAGATAAGCTTAAAAGGAAATTGCCTTGGAGAGATAGGGAGGGGGAGGGGGGTAAGGATGGTGGGAGGGGGGGGAAAGGGGGAGGGTGGATGAGGAAGGAGGGAGGAAAGGGGGGGAAGGGGGATGGGGAAGGAGGGAGGAAAGGGGGTGAGGGTGGAGAGGAAGGAGAGAGGAAAGGGTAGGAGGGTGGATGGGGAAGGAGGGAGGAAAGGGGGGAGGTTGGATGGGGAAGAAAAGAGGAAGGTGGAAGGAGGGAGGAAAGGGGGGAGGGTGGATGGGAAAGGAGGGAGGAAACGAGAGAAGAAGGGGGAAGGAGGGAGGAAAGGGTTAAGAGGATGGAGAAGGAGGGAGGAAAGGGGGGAAGAGGATGGGGAAGGAGGGAGGAAAGGGGGGGAAGAGGATGGGGAAGGAGAGAGGAAAGGGGGAAGGGGATGGGGAAGGAAGGAGGAAAGAGGGGGAAGAGGATGGGGAAGGAGGGAGGAAAGAGGGGGAGAGGAAGGGTGTAAAGAGGGAAGGAGGAGGAAGGGAAGGAGAAAGGGGTAAATATGGAGGAAGGGAGAAGGGTGGAAGGAAGGGAGGAAGAGAAGAATAAAGTGGAGTGGAGAAGGAATTACGAAGAGAGGAGGAAGAAAAGTGAAAGGAGAGGTGATGAAAGGAGGAGGAAAGAAGGATGGAAAAGGACAATAGGACAAAAAAAAAAGGGAAGAGGAAAAAAGAAGGAGGTTAGGGAAAGTAAATCTTTTTCTTTTACCAAACAAGGTTAAGAGACTTCAAGTTTTTGACAAGTTAAGAGAGGAAACTTACTTTCTTTACAGCGAAAGTTCGCATAAAGGAAGGGGAGGTTTTGGCCGCTTTCTTTTTGTCTCCCTTCGATTTCTTTATTAGAGCTGCCTTTGTGGCGGCGAGAGAAATCGGCTGCCGGCGGTGGGGGCGGGTCCCCATCGCCGGCATATATATATACATACATATATATATATATATATATATATATATATATATATATATATATATATATATACATATATGCTTGTGTGTGTGTGTGTGTGTGTGTGTGTGTGTGTGTGTGTGTGTTTGTGTATGAGTATGTGTGCGTGTGTGTGTGTGTGTGTGTGTGTGTGTGTGTGTGTGTGAGTGTGCGTGTGTGTGTGTGTGTGTGTGTGTGTGTGTGTGCGTGTGTGTGTGTGTGTGTGTGTGTGTGTGTGTGTGTGTGTGTGTGTGTGTGTGTATGTATATATATATGCTTGTGTGTGTGTGAGTGTGTGTGTGTATGTGTGTATTTGTGTGTGTGTTTGTATGTGTGTGCACATGACCCGCTAAGATTCATGTGTACTCAATCAGGAAGGCAATATATTCATATCATTTACGTATGTCCCCAGACGTGAATGCCATTAGCGTGGTTTCAAAGATGATCCCTCTGTGAACGCGGTGGTGGTATTAGTCTATGTGAAATGTCCAAATCTATTGTGATCATGATTGGCGTGTTTCAGACTGACAGAAAAATGACTACGTACTTTCAATTTAAAGGAGAAGCTACTGTTTAAGTCTACGGTCTCCAGTCATCTCTTTTCAAAACAAAACATTATATACAGATTGTGGCTGGCAGGTAGACTGTGACAATAAAAAATATAATCCTTTACATTTTCTATTCCACTGAGTCAGGATTAACTGCCTCTTTTTAAAAGAAGTGCGGGTGATATTCTACCCTTGTTTTGTATTAACAGGATTTGTCTATTAAACTAAATTAATTTATGTGAAATACTGCGCCCACGACAACAAGGACTGTAAATATGAGGACAAAAGTACACCAGCTATGTATGAAATAATTTAATACAACTTTGGAATTCAATGTACAGTATCAACGGAACCCCGTAGAAAATCCAGACACAAAATGGAACAACCACATATTGGGGAGAATGACAACCTACATGCAAGTTCACAAGAAAAAAAAAGAACAACACAGTTAAATGAAACTATAAGCAAGGTTTGTTCTGTCACCGAAAGTTCCCGTGTTCAGCACACATAAAAACTAAACTAATGGATCTGTACGTTATAAGAGCTAAACATAAGTATTTCTTTGATGCACCACCAAATTAACAGTAGAATTCACGATTGGGTTATTGATATAGGAAAGCTGAATTGAGAGGCATTATCCTGTCCTCTGAGACCTAAGGTATCACAAGTCATTTTCTGTTACTCGCAAAGAGCTCTTCCGACACCGAACTCCTTTCGAAAAAGTGTAAATCAAACAGTATATGATATTCAGTGTTCATCAGCCAATGGAGCATACCTTTACCATCAAACTCTGCATGGATATCATCACACGCTGATATGCTTAAATGCAGTTACGTCAGCGGTCTACAAGCTATCTGTGGACACGGACCTTGGGAAGTCACACGCTCGGATATCATACATTCTCGCGAAACTCCGGTAAAGAAAATTTGCATGATCTCATCAGCTCACAAAGGCCTGGAGACTGTAACATAAAGCACTGTGATCAATTTGCATGTATGAAATTCCCTCAAAACCTGGAGTATATTATATTAGCTTACAAGGGAAAGGGTTAAATCTTACATGGAAACCAGCCGTACGTTCCAATTACCAAGAGGTATAAGGAATGATGTGACTATTTAATTCTCCCTCCATTATGATAGATAATATGTATTATCTATTATACCTTATATCATACATGTTGCTACGTCAAATTTCTAATATAACTTTAACATTAGCTAAATCTGAGTAGTTAGACAGGTAGGTCAATAAGGGCCTGTTTCTTTGTGTACATGTTTGTGTGTGTGTTTCTTTGTGTGCATGTGTGTGTATATGTATGTATGTGTTTGTGTGTGTATGTGTGCTTTTGTGTTTGTGTGTGTCTGTGTGTGTATGCCTATCTCTCTGCGTATTTTAATGTTATTCCTGCTCTGAGTGTGTGTGCACCCAACTATCAAAACATGACACGGATGCTCAGCTCACAAAAGTGTAAAAAAACCTAATTAGAAAGCGAAATGAATCTTCAGTTAAATGCAAATAGGATATACGTACGTACGCCAAGTGTG
>NC_061853.1:28991567-28994067 GCF_019202785.1 Penaeus chinensis
GGTAACAATATTGATAATGACAACTCTAGTAATAATCAATATGTTAATAATAATGATGATAAAAATAATCTTTATAATACGCGATATATAAAAATTATAATAATTATAATACTGTTAATGTTGATGATAATGATAATGATGATAGTAATAATAAAAAAATGTGAGAATAATAAGAACAACGATAATGATAATAACAACGATAATAATAGTGATAATGGTAGTAATAATAGTAATTTATAATAACAGTAATAATGATAATAGAATAGCAATGATAATAACAATATGATATTAATAAAATGATAATAAAGATGATATTAATAAAATAATGATAATGATGATAATAATGATAATAACAATAGGTATAATAATGATCATGATAACACTCATAATGATGGTAGTGATAGCAATATTCATATTCATATTATTGATATTAATGATAATGAAAGTAACGATAATTATCATAATACTACTACTAATGATATTAATAATAATGGTAATAATTATGATATTAATAATAACAATGATGATAACATTAATAATAATAACAATAATAATAATGATGATGATAGTAACAATAATGATAATGAAAATAGTGTTAACAACAACAATAATGCTAATAATAATAATGACAATGATAATGATAACAATAAAAATATTAATAATGATAATAATGAAAATAATAATAATGATAATATCAATAATGATGATAATGATGATGATGATGATAATAATAATCATAACAATGACAATAATAATATTAATGATAATGATTAAAATAATGATAATGATAATGATAATAATAATGATGATATTGAAAATAATGATAATAATAAGAAGAAGAAGAATGATAATGTTAATGATAATGATGATAATAATAATAATAATAATAATAATAATAATAATAATAACAATGATAATAATAACTATTATTAGTAGTAGTAGTAGTAGTATTATAATAAAAACAATAATAATAATAATAACAATAATAATAATAATAACAGTAATGATAATGATGATTATGATAAAGATAATTATAATAATAATAATAGCAACATTAATAATGATGATAATGAGGAAATTAATAATCCTGACACACAAAGATATTGTTAATAATAATTAATAATACTAATAGCAATAATGATACTCATAACCATAATGTTATTGGTAATAATAATGATAGTCATGATAATGATAATAATAATAATAATGAAAATAATAATGATAATGAGAATAATAATAATAATAATAACAACAACAATAGTTATAATAATAGAAAGAAGAAGAAGAAAAGAAAAATAACAGTAATAACAAAGATAACAATATGAAATGACATGTTGACGATAATGTTAATAATGGGAGCAATGATAAAGATAATAATAATGATAAAGATAGTAATAATGAATAACAAATTATAGTTCTTTAATCAATATAACCAATATTGTCTCTGCTTGCCTGTCTGTTTGTTTCAGTGTATGTTTTCGAGACACCTACGCTAGCCCTTTAAAATTAATAACACAGGAGGGAATCAGTAGAGCGTAGATGGTGAACAGATTCTGATTTGTGAGTTGTGAGTTCTGTTCAGTAGATAATAACAAATGAACAAAAATAACTGATGGTGGTAGTAAGAGTCATGGTGATATAATGGTGATTATGTAAATAATGATAACGAAAATGATAATGATGATGAAAATAATTACTGTTATTAATGTTATTATCATTATCTTTTTCGTTGTTGTTATTATTAGCTTAATGATAAAAACAAGTACATCATTATCATTGTTATTGTCGTTATTACTATTATTATTATTATTATTATTATTATTATTATTATTATTACCATCATAATATCCATTATCATAATTATCATCATTATTTTTGTAATTATTATTATTACTATTATTACTTTTATTATTATTATTATTATTGTTGTTGTTCTTGTTCTTGTTCTTGTTCTTGCTATTATTATTATCATTATTATTATTGCTGCTAATATCATTATCATTCTTTTTATTACTAAAGTCACTGTTTTTAATATTTTTTTTATATTTTTGTATCATTATTATTGTTATTGTCATTATTCTCGTCTTATCATTATTGTTATTTTTGCTCTTATCATTATTATCATCAGAAGATAAGCAAGAAATAGAGTCGGATTCTACTAAATGCAATTCTATAAGTAATTTTACAAACTGTAACATAATCGAATACATTTTGTCATTTATGAGTAATTACACAGTGACAGATAGCTTTTGAATAGAATTAACTATATTTTTGGCGAGTGAAAATACTGACAAACGAATCAGTAATTGCGTTGCACAAACTAATGTTGATAATTACTTTCAACGAATCGGTGTTTCAAATATGAATGCAACACATGAACTTCACTCACCCTGCAAAATTGCAATAAAGGCAGGGGTGTCATTCTGCACGTTGCATTTCCTTCCAGGATCAATAACTGTTTTCAGTAACGAATCAAATATTTATAGCAAGTTCATTCAGT
>NC_061853.1:29019067-29021567 GCF_019202785.1 Penaeus chinensis
TACGCGGCGAGCCCTCCGCTGGAAGGACGTAAACACTGCAAATCGGCGTGATCCTCGGCCAAGCTTAAACAGATAAATCCGAGTGAAAAAGTTTGCCTTCTGTTTCCCACACATTTTCCCTCTGATTAAAGCACTTTATATCTTTTCGTGATTGGGAAGAAATTATATATATTAATAAATTGATAATATGAGAGTTCCCTTCAGTACATGGATTACTTACGAAAATAATGCCGATGTAACAAGTAGACTGCCTATACATCATACATATTTATTGATAATAATAATAATAATAATAGTAATGATAATAATAACGATAATAATAATAATAATAATAATAATAATAGTAATAATAATAATAATAATAATAATAATAATGATAACAGCAACAATAATAATGCCAATAATAATAATGACAACAACAATGATAATGACAATACCAATAATAATAATGACAACAACAATGATAATGACAATACCAATAATAATAATGACAACAACAATGATAATGACAATACCAATAAAAATTATAATACTGATAATAATCATCCTTCACAGCATCGAGTTAAAGATTTCACTAAAGATCGTGTTTTGACTTTTATAGACCGTGTTGCAATAATTTCTCCCATTAGCCCAAGTTACCTAATACATAATTGTGTTACCACGAAAATGTATCTACAAAACTACCCTACTACATTCAGAATCTTCTTCTATATACAAATTAAACAAGTGACGTTTTTTCTCTTCTTTACCCATTGATGTAGAACAGTTTTTAATTCTATTTTGATAAACAACTTCCTAACATTATGGTTTATTTGTGAAGAAAAAAAAAATTGACACGCGGATCATCAAAGAAAACGGATGCTTGTGCATTGCTGTTTAGACAGTGGCCACTCTCGATATTATTATTTTTTTATTTTGTTTAACTGTTCAGCTAAAAAATAGGAGTTTAATTGCACTGCTCCCTTAATCAATCGAGCATATATTATTTACTCCACCTGGAATCTCTTTGATATTGAAATTAATTTTCCGAACAATTATTTTAGAACAAATAGACGCCATGGCAATATTTCCCCAAAACAAGCTAAGAACATTAAATAATCGTCATCCGCAGACCAATGTTTAGGTACTGTATACTTTTTTTTGTCTTGGTTATATTACTAGGTATACTGGGTCTACATCACGCTGCTCTGGTATAAACACACATTTCATGTACATATATCAATAAAAAATAGTAATGACGGGCTTATCTTTAACAAACCTGTAGCCCAGTTATGTCTATATCATATTACTATATTCGACATTTTATATAAACCTTATATGTTTGTCACATACGTGTCTTCACACATGCATATATGCTACTGAATGTTCATCTTTTCCTAGCACACTAGACATTCCAATGTTGTAACATACATATAAGTATGTCCATTGCTTTACCTGTTTATTCGTCTCTCTTTGCCACACTATACATTCCAGTGTTGTGTTGTCTATCTCCTTCTCTAAGAGCTATGTATTGTCGTAACATTACCTTTCTTCGCCGATTGCCACATAGTGAACACGTGATTTATACCCATCGTTAGACCACTGTAGGAGATAACAGGCAGACTCCCTGCGGGGAGCCATGGAGTAACACCTCGCTCCTCGTCGCAGCCGCTCTCCATCATTACTATACAATAAAGGAGTCAAGAAATCTTGGATGTCTACCTTACACCCTATATATATATATATATATATATATATATATATATATATATATATATATATATATATATATACATATATATATACATATATATAGACATATATATAGACATATATATACATATATATACATATATATATATATATAGAGAGAGAGAGAGAGGGAGAGAGAGAGAAAGAGAGCGAGAGAGACGCATATGTATGTGTGTGTGTTTGTGTGTGTGTGTGTGTGTGTGTGTGTGTGTGTGTGTGTGTGTGTGTGTGTGTGTGTGTGTGTGTGTTTGTCTGTGTGTGTGTGTGTGTGTGTGTGTGTGTGCGTTTATACATATATGTATACATGTACATGCACACATACACTAACACACACACACACACACACACACACACACACACACACACATATATATATATATATATATATATATATATATATATTCACACATATATATGTATGTGTGTATCCAGTATTTGTTCACATTTACGTGCACACATGTGTGTGGCTATATATACAGTCTATATTAGAATTAGAATTATCTAATGTTTTTATAATATCATTTTATAGATTTTTCACAAAATAGAAAACAATATGAAGGAAAATATGAACGAAAAAGACAACAATAAATTGTACATGGAATCATAAAAATGGTAATAAAAAAAAAAAAAAAGAGATGGACGGTAAAACTGAGAAATTAGTCCATCATATGTGGTATACAAATTGATTCATGTATATATGCATGCTCCCTATTAAAGTTTATACTCAATTAGTTGTACATTTTAGTCTTTACTTTATTCTAAAATGGCT
>NC_061853.1:29026567-29039067 GCF_019202785.1 Penaeus chinensis
TAAGAATAGGATGTAAGGCATAACGGATGTCGACATCTGCAAACCATCGGCTGAACGAATTTGAAATTATTATTTTCTCAGAAATAAAATTTTCCTCCACTCATCCAACCTCCTCCGCCACGATGTTTTTTTTTTTTTTGTTATTGCTATTTTCCCCTCCCGTCTCGATGGTGTACTAAATATATGTCCCATCTACCGTACCGCCTTATTTACTCACCAATCCATTCCATCCCACATCTACAGATATAGTATCTACCCTCCCAACACTACCCTTTCCCCTCCCAACACCATACCTTACCTCCACATATCTACTGTATCTATTATCTACCCCCCCCCCCCCGCCATCTTTCTCTACCCCCACCCTCCTTTTTCACGTCAGGTCTGCCGTATTTACTATCCACTCTAACCTTCCTTCGCCTAGCCCCTGTCGCTGAGCAACCTAAAAGATCTTCTCTCTACCTCCTCTTAGTGTCCCATATCTACTATCTGTCCCCATCCCTATCCTCAAACATTTCCCATATCTATTTCTCCCCCAGCATTACGAACCCATAAGGATTATCATCACCTAATAACACTTAATAATAAATAGCCTTATTGTCCTGTGGAACAATCTATATTATATTATTTTGTTGTGAGAATCCTCTTATTTTCTCCCGAATGGAGTTTATAAGCAGGACAAACGAGCTTAGAAAAAAAGAAAAGAAAAAATAACAATAGCGTGACTTTTATCTGCTAATTTTGTACTGTGTTGTTCGCTATTATTGGCTTGTGGAGCGCTGTAAATACTCTCTTACTTTCCAAATTGCCTGTTATATAACGGAGAAGGTAATTAATTGCCTGTTGTGTAATCGTAGAAGCCATGGTCTGTGGGTCGTTCTGCTAATACATGCTTGTTTGTTTCTTCTTTTTTTTTTAACTCGAGAGATTTTAGGTGTACTTTTTCTCTTTTGTTTTAATTATCCTTTTGAGAGCTCTTTTTCCAGGAATGTAGAATGTGTGTTGTTACGATCAGTTTCAATATATGTCAGTCTACCACGAACTAGTTGATAGCGGAACTATTCACTACGATCTAAGTTTCGTGTTCATAAATAAAATGTATATAAAGTTGGATCACAAAAGCAGTATTGCTATAGAAGAAATAGGAACCAGAATGAGTTTGAAGTTATTGTTATTGTTATTGTTAATTTCATCCTTCGTAGGGAAACATACACGACCGGCAGTCCAACCATTAAGTCTCAATCCATCAATAACTTATTGCATAATCATGGTGACAAAGCAATTAACCAATGAGTAATTAAAGGAACTTAGAACATAACCATTTAACCGGTAAGTAATTAATGTAAGTTAAAACTAAATATTTTCGGTGAAGATAATGATAATCATAACCATAACACAATTAATATTTTCGTACTTGAGTTATTACCATCATTATCCTTGGGCATAGTTTTTGTTACTATTTCACGTGTCTTGTGAAAAGCCGTACGTGTTACTATTGATATTTCGCAGTACGCAATATTCCACAAAGAGGAAGCGGAAAGGAAAAGAAAACAAGGGTGGATGAAAGGGAAGAGATAGGGAGAGTGCGAAAGGAGAAGAGGGAGACAATTGAAGAACAAAGATTAATTAACGCCGGGTTCTTATCATCGCTTTGCTTTGACACTTTTATTTTCTCTCTCTTTCCTTTTCCTTATGTTCGGTTATTAGATGTGTCTGAGGTGTGTGTGTGTGGGGGGGGGGGGGATTCCCAATGCGTGATTAGGTATGTATTTGTCTTTTACATGTGAGTGTCTGATCACAAATAAAAACTGAAAATCGGGAAACAAAAGAAATAAATATGTTACTCGCTGCAAGTGACATAAAACACGAAAGTCTACTACATTTCAAAAGAAAAGATATTTTTTTTAGTGGACCCATTTTCTATGATGAATCTCACTGACAACGAATCTATAAATGTCATCTTGATTTCACCCAAAATCCAATCAACTGGATCCCTTACGCCATGGAAAGCCACATATTATTTATTTATCACTCCCTGCCAATCACCGTCTGGCAAAACAAGAAAACCAACCCGTGGTCATTAAAAAGAAAAATAAAAAAATATCCTTAAAATCAATAAGACCTGCCATCTTATCCATAAAACGAATGTTGAACTAACTATCCAAAGGTTATTCTGATAATGATGGTGATGGTTGATCATTCCCTCTTCACACTTTTTTTTAAATCTTTATAAATATATTTATTCATATTTCATTATTTTTTGGTTTCTTTCCGAATTTCCATTCGACATAGATGAAGACATTCCAAGGGTTTGGCAGTTCATAAGAGTGAGCTTTGTTGTAAGTTTTATGAATGTAAGTCAATGGAGATATTTAGTATTCACTATCGGAGAACAGGAAAAGGAAAACGTAAATAAAATTCTAACAAGAAAGAGCATTTGTGATTCCCAGCACGAGTGAAAAAAGGAATAATTTCATTTCTCTTAGTGAACTTAAGACGCTTATACTTCATCAAGAATTCCAGTAGTCGAACAGAAGAATGAACAATGGAAGCAAAGGCAATTAGAAAAAAGAAAAAAAAAAAAAATCCTGCAACTGCCTCATATCCAAAAGAAAGGTTGCCAACATGGAAATCATTTAAAATCATATATTATCACAGTAAATAGATACACCCTCCTTCCCTCTACCCCCATCCCCCACCCCCACCACCCATTCTCTTCCATCGTTACTAAAAAAAAATCATGCCAACAGTTATTTAATGAATTTTATGGTCTTCCTTTATAACAGTGCGTAGGTGTGGGTATAGGCGTGAAAACACATATCCCATGAGTCACAATCAACGCTTGCAAATTTAAAATGCATATATGAATTTATAATTAGGAAAGAAGGTCAAATTACCGTCTGTAATAGAGGCTAATAATTGCTCATTGATCAGTAATACGTTAAAGCATTAATATCATATGCATATAAACTTACGCAGCAAATGGCATTTATTGAAATTACACGTTCTTGTTTCTTTGATATATATATATATATATATTAATATATTACTAGGGATTTTCTTGTATTACTAGGGAAAATAGGATAATCAGGGGGAGAAAAGGGGGAGGAATTGAGAGTCGAAGAGAAGAAAATGGGGAGGAATTCAGATTTAAAGGGGAAGAAATGGGGAGGAATTGAGAGTCCAAGGGGAAGAAATGGGGAGAAGCTCTAGCAGGGGAAGAACTAGGTAGAGAAGCTTTAACCAGGGGAGAAATTTCTTGAAGAAATTTAGTCAGGGGAGGTACCGACAGAAGAATTTCGATCTGGTGAGGACCTCAGAAAGAAGTCAGTGTGAATTTATACACAATTCAGCTCACACTCAGGTAAGGGAGAGACTAGGAGAAAAATTGGCCTCGGAGATGAATTAAGGGAGATATTTAGGCTTCAGAAGAGAATAGTTACGAAATTTGGGGGACAACGTAGGGTGCATGGGTTAAAGAGGCCGTAACGAAACTTTGGCCTACAGAGAAACAAGGGTGGAATTTTGGCCTGGGACCGTACTTGTAAGAGGCAGTAAGTACCTCTAAACAATGGCTATGACTGGTTGGGCAGTGACAGTGGTTGAACGGCTTGACTCTTTATTAAGAAAGAGTACATCACAGGAAAGGGAACACACAAGACGTTGTCTTAGGGTAAGTGCTCAGTGCGGTGTTGCGTGTCCGGCTAGCTTGCCCTGGGGGGGACCGGAGGCTGGTGGAGACTTGGGCACGGTGACTTCTGGGAGCGAACTAAAGGGACAGACGAAGTCAGATATAATCATCTAGGTTCTCGCTGGTGTGATGGTTCCATATTGACTTAGTTCCACGTGGTCTATTGGCTTACACAACCATGCTTATATACATATCTTAGTACTAGAGGGTAGAACTAGTTCAAGATTTTAATCTAAGCTGCCCGCTTCGATTTAAGATTTAATATACCTTAGTGATATTGAAATAGTCTTTTCCCTTTCTTTCTTATTCTTTATTTTCCTTAAATCATTTATCAGATGAAAATGATTGACGTAAAACCAAATATCCATTTCGTGAAAACAAAGAACTAAACGTAATCACGAAACAATTGTTTTGATTCGCATACCAAGGGAATAAAAGTCGCTAATGTTGTACAAATACATGCTATAATTAATTAACTCACTCACAATAGCAAAGACAACATTCGCAATAGAGAAGTGGATGAGGTATGTATTGTAGTACTTGGTTTCGCTAAGTCGTTCCTCTCTACTCATGTTAAAATACATTTTGTATTTTCAAAACTAATATACAATGTTATTGTTGGTTTCAGTGTGTATTATAAATCATTGACAAAGACTGTTTTAGCCTTTGTCAAGATACATATATCTTGGTAGCTCCACTTCCATTTAGTCTGCAGAATAACCCAAATGGAATTGACTTTCTCCCAAGGGTATTCTGGTGGCTATATTTAACTCTTCATGTAATTACAATTACATACTGAGTAAATTATCCAAATAATTATGTATCTAAATCTTCTGATATATCACGCTGCACTCTCATTGGCTAAACGATATGACGTCATTAGCTCCGCCCAATTGACCCTCTCAGTCTGAGCGATATTCTGTGGTAAGTGTTTTGTCAGTGCATTTTCTTTGAAAATGGTTCAGGAATAACAAGGGTATAAGAAATTATCGAAGAAACCAAGAAAAAAGATAAATAAAAAATATCTAATATATGCAATGAATAAAGCGCAGAGGCTTAATTCAGACGTTGCCAACTAGGATTTTCATCAAGACGGAGCGAGGCTAAATGTGTATCTTGGCCTTTGCTTTGCTCAGTGCACTTATCTGTCTAACATAAGTAACTCGATGTTGCAGTATCAGTGTATTTCAATTCTCTCGATGCAAGAGCTTGTCTGCAGTAGGCAGTCCGAATGCTTATATATACACATACGCATACAAATAGTTAGATACATGGAATGATGTAGATGTGTGTGTGTGTGTGTGTGTGTGTGTGTGTGTGTGTGTGTGTGTGTGTGTGTGATACACACCCACACACATAAACACACACATATAAATATATGTATATATGTTTGTAGGTGAATAATATATATTATGTACATATATATGTATATCTGTATATATACTGTATGTATATATATATATAAATATATATATACTGTATATATATCTATGTGTGTATATATATATGTATGTATATGTGTGTGTGTGTGTGTGTGTGTGTGCGTGCGTGCGTGCGTGCGTGCGTGTGTGTGAATATATATATATATATATATATATATATATATATATATATATATATTAGGCCAGAGTTGCCGAGTGGTTAGTGCGTCAGACTCAAAGACTATCATGAGAATCTGAGGTCGAAGAGTTCGAGTCATTGATCGGCGCGTTGTTTCGTAGGACAGGAAACTATAAGCAACGTACAATGCGTGTTTATTTCATAGTGAAAAATATAATTACATTAATATTTGCAATTAGTTATTGAATTATCATTATTACTATTGTTATTACTAATGCCGTTATTGCCACCATTTTCATTAATAATGTTATTATCATTATTATTATCATTACTGTTATCAGTATTATCACTTTTTTATTGATATCATTCTTATTGCTTTTACCATTATTATTATCATCATTATTATCATTATTATTATTATTATTATTATTATTATTATTATTATTATCATTATTATTATTGTCGCCATCATTATCATCACTATTATTATTATCATTATCATTATCATTATTATTATCAATTTTTTTTGTTATTATTGTTATTATTATTATCATCATCTTTCTTATTATAACGTTATTATAATTGATATTACTGTTATTATAATAGTTATTAGCACTAATATCGTTATTGTTACGTTAATATCATTAATATTAGTATCATCATAATCATCATCATTATTATTTCCATTATCATTCTTATCATCATTGTAATTATAATTTTCAATATACTTTTGGTTATCATTAGTAACATTACAATCTATATCATTACTACTACTTCTTTTTATCATGATCACTATTATTGTTATTACTATAGTTATTATTAACATCACTATTAATTATATTATTACTGCTATTATATATGTTATCATCACCATGATTATCATTCTTATATTTTCTTATTACCGTTATTACTATTATTATCATTTTTATTATTATTATTATTATTATTATTATTATTATCATTATTGTTACTAGTGGTAGTATCATTATTACTATTATAATTATATTATCCTTTATTATCATCATTATCATTATCACTATTATTATCATCATTATCATTATCACTATTATTATCATCATTATCATTATCACTATTATTATTATTGTTATCATTATTTCTTTACTATTATCGTGATTCTAATTGCTTTTGCTGTAGTTATTGTTGTTGCTATCATTATAATTATCATTATTACTATAATTGTTATTAATATTATTATTACTTCTCGTACAGCTACTGCTATTGTTATTTCCGTTATTGCTGTTTACTTTTATCATCATAATCCTTATCATTACTATTTTATTATCATCATTATTATTATTATTATTATTATCATTATTATTGTTATTATTATTATTATTATTATTATTATTGTTATTATTATTATTATTATTATTATTATTATTATTATTATTGTTGTTTTTGTTATTATAATTATTATTATTATTACTATTATAATTATTATTATTATTATTATTATTATCATTATTATTATTATCACTATTATTATTATCATCATCATCATTATCATTGTTATTATTATTGATATTATCAGTGCTGCTGTTCTTGTTGTTCCTGTTATAACTATTATTATTATTATTACTACTATTATTTTTATTATCATCACTGGTATTTTATCATTTTAATGATTAATATCATTATCAGTATTACTGATAGTATCAACATCATCATTGTTATTATCATTATCATTAATATGATTATCATTATTATAATTATTAATATAATTATTATCATCATCATCATTATTATCAATGTTGTTTTCATTATTATTATCATTATTATTATTACTATTATTATCATTATCATTATTATTATTATTGCTATTATTATTGTTATCATTTTTATTATTGTCAATATTATCATTATCATCATTACTATTATCATAAATTATCATCCTCATTGTTGTTGTTGTTATCTTTATTATTATTTTCATTATTAGATCCATCATCATCATATTCATCATCATGATCATCATCATCCTTTTTATTATCATTATTATCATTATTATTATAAGTAGCAGTAATAGTAATAGTATCATTATTGTTATTATTATTATTATCAGTGTGGTTGTTATTATCAACATCGTTATTATTATTACTGCATCATTATCACTATCATTAGTAGTAATAGTAGTAGCAGTAGTATCATCATCATCGTCAGTGTTATTATTCTTGTTGTTGTTACTGTTGTTGTTATTATTTATTAATATCATCATCATCAGCAGCAGCAGCAGCAGCATCAGCATCATCATCATCATTACCATTATTTTTATAATTAATATTTTTTTACTATCACCATCATCATCACCATTGCTATTATCAACATTAATTGCTAATAATTTGATGACTACCAAAATATCTCTACCTGCATAACTTTACAATACAATAACATAAACTTAAGAAATTCACTAAAATAAACCTTTGCTTTCCGGTAGTGTGAAATTGGGCGCCATTTTGCCTTTGCTTTAGTCTCCCATAACAACAGACTCGTTTTCTGTCGTTATCATGTTTCGGCATCACTATTTTCGACACAAAAATACTCATTTATCATCCATTACTAAGGAGACACTTGCCAATTTTGAAGTTAACTTTCAATGATAGCTGCCTTTTATGAAGGAGCTCCATAAAGAAGCATATGATATAGCTTACCGAATACGCTTAGCTAGAAATATATTATGAAATGTAGTGCAAGATACTATTTACGAATCTTACACTACCCTCTCTTATGTATGTCAATTATCATCATCATATTATTATTATTATCATTATTATTATTGTTATTATTATCCTTATTATCCTTATTAACATTATATTATTATTATTATTAAGATTTCGCTGAGTCAAAGTGTTTTGTTGTTGATAAATGGAACACACCAGTACGTAATGAACTCGTATTAATAGATATCACTTCAATCAACGTTCATAGTTTAGCATATTAACAGTGAGTGAATATATGTCGCGTCCTGTCTCTTGTCTCTTATTTTGACCTGTCAGCTTATCTTGACAATTATATATAGCTTATGTTTAAAGTGTCTGCGCAGTTTACATACTTCTATTTCCGGTCTTTTATCACTCGTACTGTTACTTAGAAATGCAAATGCCCTAATTTAAATACATCAAAGGCTGTTATAGATATGTTCTGATAAGCTGAAGTCAATTAGAATTAGTATAGCGAAGTAAAATGTGTTATATCGAGTAAAGTGCTATTGAGATTATTGTACACTGATAGTATATTGATAATCGGGTGGCTTTGAAAGATAGAAATATTGCGTGAGGGTGTAAAATTGTAACAAAACATGACTTATATGAAACATATAGAAGAGCGAACGATATTTAGTACAATAAGAGTGTTGACTATGTGCGAACAAGCGAGGCAAGTGTTTAGTGTAGTGTATAAAGTTGTCATTGGCTGAAGAAAGTATCCTCACAGTGAGCGAGTGAGGCGCGAGCGGCAAGGGAAGTCATGCTCTGTGTTGTGCCTGGCAGTGTGGGTTTCCCGTACGAGTGAGTAAAGAGCGTGTTACTCCCTGCTCTCTCTCTCTCTCTCTCTCTCTCTCTCTCTCTCTCTCTCTCTCTCTCTCTCTCTCTCTCTCTCTCTCTCTCTCTCTCTCTCTCTCTCTCTCTCTCTCTCTCTCTCTCTCTTTTTCTCTCTTCCCCCCCCCCCCCCCCACAACGCCCGCTTCGCTTAGAGTAGTAAAACCCTCCCTCTCTTTCTCGCTCCCCATACTCCCCTCCCCCCTCTTCTACGCTCCCCTCCCCCTCCCTTCCTCCTTTTCTCTCCCCTTCCTCTGCTCTCCTTTCCCTCCTCTCTCCTCTCCCCCCACCAATCCTCCTAACCTCTCACCTCTCCCCTTTTACCCTACCCTTCCCACCTGCTCACTCCCCCACCCCCCTCACTCGAACCTCACCTGTACCCCTACCACCCCTTCCCTCCCCTTTAGCCTTCCCTCCCCCGTCCCTCCCCTACCCTGCCGGTACCTGCTCCTCGGTTGCCAGTTGTAACACCATCATACTCCCTTATTTCAGCGCCTTTCGCCCTCTCGCCTCGCTTAAAAAGGCGGGCGGAATGCGCTGCGAGAGTGAGGGAAACGCGGACTCAAGTAGCGCCATGCAATATACATATATCTATATTTGTGCGTCATGGAATGTCGTTTTTAAGGCTCTTATATCCCCATATAAACATGTATGCTCTTCAATAAGGGTGTATTTCCTCTCTTCCTGTTCTGCCATAGGTTCTTCCTGTTCCTCCTCATCACCATTGTCATTGTCATCATCGCCATAATTATTTGATCCCTTTGCTCATCGCTTTCGTTCCTACTTTTTCTCCTCCCTCTCCTCTATCTCTTCTTCCTCTTCTACTTCTTCTCCTCTTTCTCCTCCTTCTCCTCCTCCTCGTCTACCCTCTTCTTCCTCTTTTACTTCTTCTCCTCTTCCTCTTCCTCATCTACTCGTTCTTCTTCTCCTCCTCCACCTCCACCACCACCACCACCACCACCACCACCACCACCACCACCACCACCACCACCACCACCACCACCACCACCACCACCACCACCACCACCACCACCACCACCACCACCACCACCACCACCACCACCACCACCACCACCACCACCACCACCACCACCACCACCACCACCACCACCACCACCACCACCACCACCACCACCACCACCACCACCACCACCACCACCACCACCACCACCACCACCACCACCACCACCACCACCACCACCACCACCACCACCACCACCCTTTCTACACCTTCTTCTTCAACTCCTACTACTCATCCCCTCCTTTCTTCATTTCCCTATCCTCCTCCCTCCCTCCCTCCCTCCTCTTCCTCCTCGCAAATGCCGCGCTGTGCCGGGCCGGGACCTCGCTCGCTCGCTCCCGTAATTCTAAAACATTCATGCTTTAAGATTTGCGGGAAATGTCGATCTCGCGCAACCAAGGGGGGAGGGAGGGGAGGGAGGGAAGGAAGGGGAGGAAGGAGGGGCACGTTTAGCATAGGGATGGGTGGAGGAGGGAGGGAGGGAGGGGAGGGAGTAGGGGCACGCTTAGCATAGAGGAGGGAGGGAGGGAGGGAGGAAAAAGAGAGAGAGAGCGAGATAGATAGAGAGAGGGAGGGAAAAGAGAGGGACCCTCCGCCCGCCCCTATTCAAAAAGACTCCTTCCTCCTCTCGCTCTCTCTTCCTCTTTCCTTATCCTTCCTCCTCCTCTTCGCCCGCTGTGCCAGCCATATCACCCACCACCCATATCCCTCCTTCATTAACAAACCCTACTGTCTAATGAAATAAAGAGCCAATATCTGCCCTAATAAGCGAGAGTTCCCCGCCGGCGAGACAGATGGCGTGGCCTCAGAAACCTTAACAAAAGAAAAGGAGAAGAGGAAGAGGAAGAGAATTATTTGAAACTGTTCGTACGACTTTAAACCCGGTCGGCTTGAATTATTCACGTGTTTATTGGATTATTATTGTTGTTATTAGGTTATTGGTGATTGGGTCCTTTACATTGTTGTTTTTGAAGGGTGATGGGTATGATTTGGGGTTTACTTGAATTATTATTTTGGGTTTTGGACTATATATTTTTTTTAATTATGCATGTGTTCAATTATTGAGTTGCTGGTGATTGGTTTTGCGTTGTTTTTTTATTATTGTTATTTGTTGTATTCTGTCTATCTGAATGTTGTTTTGTTGGATTTAACGAGAGATATGAATGTATATAGATTAGGATATACCCTTTTAGGGTGATGCGACGTTTAAGCGAAATTATTATTTTTTTTTTTTATTGGCATCTCTGGGTTTGAAGAGAGTACAGTCATTTAATTCAACCCAAGCGCCTTTAAAAGCACAAACTCCTCTCAAACAACATCCTTCGCGTCCTCCCTGCACACCACATTACACCCAACCAGGCCCGCTATTAGTAAAAAAAACATAAAATACCCCATTTATGCAAAAACCGCAAGACGAATAATTTGCGAGCAAGTTAAACCGAAGTCAAGAGCGCGAGGATCCGGACAGCGCGAGTGTTGGGTGCCGGGACGCCGAGCTGCGACTCAAAAGACCCGAGAAATACCCTGTTTTAAGCCGGAATGACGCCCGAGAAGCGACCTGCCGAGGAGGAGGAGGAACAGGAGCAAGCCAAGAAGCTGAAGGAGGATGAGGACGCCACGGCCTCGGCCTTGAAGGAGAGTGTGGAGGACGACACGAGCCAAGATAGCGTGGCGTCGGACTCGGCCTCGGCCTCAGACCCCGAGAAAAAGGTAGGCTGGCTTTGTTAAGGGACGCTGCCTCGCTCCCTCGCACCCTGCACCCTTGCACGCTCTTTCTGGCCCTCGCCCTGGCTGGGTCGGCCCTCCTGCTGCACCACCTGTCAGATGGGGCCTTCACAGGTGGTCGTCCCCGGGCTTTGTCAGGGGACGCTTCCCTCGGCCTCACCCTGAACCCTACACCCTTTTTCTCCCTTTCTCTCCCTTTCTCCCTTTCTTCCTCGCTCTTCACTCTTGTTCGCTCATTAGAAGTGCCCCCCCTTTGCCGTCCCGATCATTATCCTTCATTCTTAAACTCTTTCTCCCTTTTATTCACCCTTCACCCTTGCTCCCTTATTCTCCCATTCTCTCTTTCATCCTTCACCCTTGTACTCTTTTTCTCCCTTTTGCTCTCTCACTCACCCTTCACCCATGAACACCCTTCAAACCCTTGGTGAATGTGTAAGAGCCAACTGCATCGCTTGAAGGCACGATATCTGTGACTTTCAGTACCTCTAAAAGACCAGTAAGGCTCTATCATGTTTATTTTGGGAAGATGGAGCTTGTAGACGTAGTTGGCTATTATCTCTCATTAAAGAACTCTGTCTAATCTGGATATATATGATGGAGGCTCGTTTCTCTTTGCCGGAGGCTCAGAGGCATCAGCCACTGCTTGATGCTGTGTTGTTGTCGAGTGTAGGCCTTCCATTCTATATTGCAGTATGTCCGAAGTTATTCCGGATAGAATGTAGCTGTTATATATGCATTATATATCTATGAGGTGAAATAGTTTGAAAGCGGTTTAAATACCCTCTTTTTTATCTATTAAACTTATTCGGTCTTTGCTCCCACTCCACCTTTTTTTTCCCTCCCAACTACTACTCTCTTTCACACATTTGATCTTTACTGCATGGATCTTTCATAGTTAGTAAGTCACGGATTGGACATTTAGAAGGAGATTCCCTTTTGAAGCCTTTAAATAGAT
>NC_061853.1:29049067-29051567 GCF_019202785.1 Penaeus chinensis
TGTTTACAATTATTTTATGCAGATGTTATTGTTACTTTGCATTTAGTGTGAAATTTCAACTCGTATCTCGCTGAACTGTAGGGTAATACATCATGATGTATTATTACTCTTGATGTTACTATCTCACCATAAGTGCATAAAGCTTTTGGAAGGAGATTGCCATAGCAGCCTGCTCAGGAAGAGGCTATTGTATTATTTACACCATTAAATTGGGATGAAGTGGTACCATCTAAGAGCCAGTACCAGCTCCAGGAAGGCTACTATGTGTATGCATAAAATCCATTCCTGTCCTGTTACCAGCAGCACAGGATGTGTTATAGAAAATTTGATTAAAAAAACAAAACAAAAAAACACAATGTTGCTTATTGATAATTCCACAGTCTGTAAACTGTCTGTGAGAGATAATATAGAGCCAGCTCAAAAAAAAATATATATATATATATTACCATCTTGATACAACATAACAAAAGGCAAATATAGACAATGGAAAATGGCAAAACAGAAAAAAAAAAAAAATGTGTGTGTGTGCAGATAAATGGCTATAGCGTTGCAAGGACGAGGCAAGGAGTCTTCATACCATTAGTGGATGTTCAAGCAGGCCAGGCTTACAAGCCACACCCACACAGAAGAGTCGCCACTCAAGTAAGCATAAGGCCCAGATTTTGATCTTCACACAAACTGGCAGTCTTAACTTTAAACTCCGTGACGTCTGTTCATGCCATATCGAGGGTGAATGGCACCTATCCGGGCAGTGACAAGGCAGGCTACTCACTAATAATCTTAACACTACTAACTCTTTTTCCTTTTGGGAAAATCTGATATTAACCCTGGTGCAGCTGCAAGTACACTTTGATTGTTTCCCAGTTCCATTGGGTTAAGTGAAATGTATCTTGTTATAATGGGAGGTTTTATCATTGTAGTGATATTGTGAGGTTACTCACTAACCCTTGTTATATTATGGAAGAATCAAATTTATCTAGATCATTGTTGATTTTTATTTTCTTCTTCTTCTTCTTCTTCTTTGTCTTCTTCTCAATGAGAAATATAATTATATATATAAAAGAAGAATAAAAGTCAGGGTCGGTTTCCAGGCTTACATGACTGGCTGTTCTGCCAGATTACTGCTTGTAGGCCAGGTGCATGCGAATGCGTGTGTGCGGTGACAAGACTCTATGCCTCCTATTTAGAAAGTTATTGAGTTTTTTTGCACATACACATTTTTAGCTTTTTGGTAATTTTCCAATGTCCATATTAGCCCATTGATATGCATTATCCAGATGGTAATAGTTTTTTTCCCTCTGCACAGACACTCTTTCATTTGTGTATTTTTTATACATATTTTTTTATGTAATATTCAATTTTCCGTAATAAATCCTGTATTGCTGCTCACGGTGCCAGGAATACGATGCTAAGCATGGAAATGGCGTCTTCCATGGGGTTGGCACTCCTCCAGTCACCACTCACGGACATTACATTCCACACTCTCACATCGATGGGAATAATGCAAAATCACCAAATGAGTAAAATAAGCCTCCCAATAGGTTTGTGCACTTCTGGCAAATCTGTTCCATCACCCTGGCCTTCAGCAAAACACTCAACGGCAGGTGCATGTCACCCAGCCTACAGCCAGATTTTCACGTGACAGTATGTTCATATCACCCGCCACTTGACCCAGATTTTTTCATGGTGTGATGGTCACGTCACCCGGATCCAAGGGGTTAAATGGCCACTCTCCTCTGTGTGGATCTATATTTGAAATTTACTGTGATATCAAAATGATAATGAATGTTTTTGTTTGGCAGACTCCATATAATCTCTCCAGGTAGTTTACACTCAGTGAAATATTACATTATTTGTGTTATTTTTTTTTTTATTTTATACTAATTGGCTCCCTGGTGGCTGAGCACTTGTGGAGCCATCTATATGCAAACAAAATTCTCAAAAGAAAATGACTGGAGACATGGAGAGAGACATGAGCCTTAAAAATTTAATCCTTTGTATATAGGAAAATCAGTTATTTTGGCTGCATTTCAGGGTGCAAGGTTTAAAGTAACATGATAGAATTCACCGTGTATTTCAGTCGTTAAAGTTGCATGTGTGGTAGTAGTATTGCTGTACACAGTTTAGGGAGAGTGGAAATTCAGGAAATGGTCATGCTACCACTTTATTATTTTTTAACTTGGTTGTAATTGCTTTATAAATTGATTACCATGCATATCGATAACAGTTTCACTGTATGGAGTTAAAAAAACAGCATCTAATGTTAAACATTGACTTGTGTTCTCAAATGTATTTCCTTGACAGTGCGGTAACATGCCTTGCAGGAGTCATCCCAAAATGGCCATATTCTTTGCCTCTTTTCACTTACTATTCAATCTTTTGCAGGTCGCTTGCGGTGCAGAATTCAGCATGATTGTTGACAGGAAAGGCTACTTGTATTCCTTTGGGTTACCAGAGTATGGGCAGTTAGGACACAACACTGATGGTAAATTCTTTATTA
>NC_061853.1:29059067-29071567 GCF_019202785.1 Penaeus chinensis
TCTTTTGAGATATATGTAGAAAGTATTACAAAGAAAATAATAATGATTAAAAAAAAGACAACAGTGTAAAACACAGTTGTTGGTACAAACATAAAAGGAGAGGCAACATGGCAGTTTTGTAAATGAGGAAGGTAATGAGTTGGCTAAGGGAGAGTGGTGAGAACTGGCCTGAGCTTGTGGTGCCAGTGACTCGACCATTGGCCTGGGAGTCCATCTCTCCCTGGGATGCGGCATTGAGTCGTTTCAGAACAGTCCCCTGAGTAGTTTTGGGTAGCTAACCCTTCTACCTCATGCTAGGCTGAGGTTTTTACAGTAGAGTTAGGTTGCATTCTGTCATTTACATCTATATATACATATATTGATAAGGAAGACAGTACCTTGCTATTCCACAGGTGGCTGATGGATTTTATTGCTTTCCATTTACATACATCTTATGTTTTTTCTTATCTTTTTTAATTTTGTCTTGAGCAGGATCTCTTATTTATTAATTAGTAGCTATTTGTAAGTTTATTTTTCTGCAAAGTTCAGCATCATTTCTGCAAATCTGTGTGTATTTGAGGGGTGTAAGGAACCCAGAGGTACTTGGTTCGGTGTTGTGAGATGTGGACTGGGATACCCTAGTTCAAACCATGTGGAATAGCCAGAGCAACTTGCGCAGTGACCTGCTTGAAGTTGTCAAAAGTCATTTGTTCGCAGGTAGGAGACGGAAAAGGTGCGTCTCGGTTTGCCTTTCCTCCGTTCATTTGTTCTCTTGACAGTGGAAGCCAATAGCTTTGAGATTAGAGCAGAGATTGACAGTTAGTTTTTTTTTTCTTTTTTTCTTTTTTTTTTCTCTTTTTTTTTTAACTAACATTTATTTGTGTACCATTAAGATATTTCATATTTTTTAAGAATAGTTTTCTTTTCTACATGTAGGTTTTCAGTACCCTCTTTTTTCTTTTCTTTTCTTTTTTTTTCATGTGTCATTTTGGTCGCAGATCTTCCATTGATTTCCCCATGTTCCTCTTGATCTGTCAAATGCCTTCAGTATTTATGGCTATGAAAGATTAAGCCATTATCAAAAACACAATATTCTGGTCACAAAGATGATATTCCTAATATCCCATGTGGACAGCGAGCAAAACTTTTTCCCCCCCTCACGCATTTCAACATGTCCAATGTAATCTACAGAAAGGGTTTTGGGTCTAAACATGACTCCTGTTCCCTCTTGTGAGCATGTCCTTTTTAGATAACTATCTCTACCATTAAACACAAGATGCGTCGGGAGAGGGAAGCAAAAAGTATTCTTTTTTTATGCAACAGCTCGCGTTCTCCTGATGGTGCTTACCTCATTTTTCTTCTCATCTTAACTTCTCTTTTTTTATATATACATATAAATTTTTGTAAACGTTCTGAGATAAAAATAGAAAATGAAAGATACACTGATGCAACTTGGCAATTGTTTAGGGAATAATTAATAGTGAGTAAATACACATCTTTTCTCTTTATAAAATATGCGTCAAGTGGATTTTTGTAGTTTTACACTGGGAAGAGAGGATGGTGGAAGGAGAATCTGGCTGTATTTATCATTGGACCTCGAAGAAAAACACATTCCATGGTTAAAAAATGTTTTACACCTCATCTGATTGAGTGGTCAGCTTTCTGCATTGTAATACCAAGGTTGTGAAGAATTGAAAAATGATTGAAATTTTTAAAAAGATGCTAATAATAATCCCCAAATTTGGAAGTTGCTTTTTCGTCCCTATTTATGCCTAGAAAAGCCACACCAGTCAAATGAGGTTCTTGTCAGTACTGAGTAACATTCAGTTAAGCAAGAGACTTCCAACTAAGAAAAAGAGAAATAGTTTTAAGAAAGAAAAATCATGCCACTTGGGCAAAAAGCAAGTCTAGCAAGCCACTTGAGCCACTAGCTTAAGCTGCAATGAGGGAATTTTTCCATTTTTTTGGACTCAGGAATGTTGTGCAAATACCTGCTAGTTAAGCCAGAACTTCTTGCGTACCTGACCATTAACACTTAAGTTCTTGACTCATTTTAGAGAGAGAGAATGAGAATTTTAAAATAGTATAAAAGACAGAATAATGATGTTAACAATGACATTGATAACCCAACATCCTCCTGACCCAAAAAATTGTCCAAAAGATTACTAACAGTTTCCTTTCACAACAATCAAAGACAACACACACTGCCACGAACCAGCACTACTGGGAGTTTCATTGCGTGCTCTGTTGATCTTACTGAATCGATGGGAGAGAGAAGCAACACACCAACAAACCTTCCAGCTTTTTCTACCAGTATTACCTAACTATATCAAGCATTGAAGTTTTTGTAACCATTTTCCAGAACCTGTTTTCATCACTTGCATATTGTGAAACACCAGAGCTAGTAGTTGACCTGCCAAGCATTTCATCATCATCAGAGAAAAAAAAGAAGAAGAAACAAATATTTTGTTTTTTAACACATGTATTTTAGACATTATGATTGCCATTGGTAGAGGAGACTGCTCTTTGCATGAAACATCAGCTACGTGATGTTTGGACAGGGGAGAGATGTACAAATATTACTCGGAACCTTGTTGATCCTGAATAGGGTAGATTATCCAGGCAAGGTTCCTTTTCTACAAGCTTTAGAATGTTGTAAGATACCGTATTCAAAAAGGAGCAACAAAGCAGTAATTGCTGCCATACCTATTATCAAGCCTTTAAGTTTTTATTTATTTATTTAATTTTATTTTTTATTTTTTTATTCCCCCCAGTTGATCCCTCTGGATAAAACCGCTTTCAGTAAATTTATTAGCATTCTTGACTTTTCACAATGAGACTCTAAATGTTTCAAATTTTTCCAGAATTTTAGATCTTGTGATAGTCTGTGAGGGCCATAAACTATACCTGCTCATATATGTAAAGAATGATGAATGTGTAGTAAAGTTTTTAAGTGGTTATGTAGGGATTCTAAACTTTTTCAGATTTAATTGTAATCTTTGAAAAGTAATTTATAAAGAGAAAAAAATCTGCAATCTTTATCTCTCTCATGATGAGACATTATAACAAGAAGAGAAATGCTGCTTTTAACAAAGGCATGCATACATAGGTATGTTGCTCTGTTACTTGATGTAACTTTTCTGGTTTTACACACAAGAATTTTCTGAAGGCGACTCTTCAATTTAGCTCAGGACAATGAACCAACAAGAGAGAGTGTGTGCCTCTTTAGTTTAAGTGGTTTTCATTTTTTTTTTTTTTTTTTTCTTTCTTTTTTGCTAATAACTAGACAACAGAGCCATCTTTCACACCAATTCTACTTTCTCTCTTAATTTTTTATTTATTTATTTAACTTTTGTATCCTTTTTTAAGTAGTTCAAAGGCTATACAGAGGTATGTGTATGTATGTGCGCGTGTGTTGGTGTGCACATTGTGTGATTAAAGAGGTAAGCTTAAATGTGACCAATTTTCTTGTCTGTAGGCATACTCTGTTGAAGGAATGCTGGTTTACATAACTGTGTTTGAATTAGGACATTTAACATTATTGAACCTATTTTTGAACGGGTATGTGAGGCTTAATAACTTAATAAATAAATAAATAAAAAATGATGCAGAAAAAAAACTGTAGTATAGTTTAAACAGCTTTGTGAACAAATAGAATATTAACTCTTTGTCATAATTTTACAGGGTTGACCAAACAGTCTTCAGTGTATGGCTAGGCTTTTTAAGGGGTTGAGCAAATAGCATTGCTCTGAGCTAGATCACTCTGGAATGTTCTAGAAGATATGTACTGGTGAGAGGTCCCATCCTAAACCTTCTTCAGAGGACTTCCATCATTGTCTTGTTACATCCACTTTGGTATAACTCATGCAACCTAGTTTAAAGGAATGAAAATTACTAAATATTAATTAAAAGAGAAAAAAAATCCAAAAAAAGGTAATAATCCTCAATGATACACATGTCTGGAAGACATATTGTGTTCCCAGCAATATATATATATTGTTCCAGTGACCTCAAAATAATTCATGCCTTAATTTGGATTTTTCTGGTGATTTTTTTCAAAGCTAAAGTATACCTTGGCATTTTGTATTTTACTTTTTTTTTTTTTTTTTAAGAGAAGTTAACTTACCCTTTTCTGTTCAATTAAAGAAAAAAAAAAAAAAAAAACAGTTTGGTTAAGAGAACAGATCACACAAAGTGGTAAACATTCCACGAAAAAAAAAAAACTTTCTTTAGAATTACCTTTATTTTTTTTATAATTCTAATTAACAGGATTTGATCTCTACAAGAAGGACGATTCTCATTTCAATTGTTTGTTCATTTGTGTAATGACATGACATGAAGTATGAACTCATTTCTAGTTAGAGCTAAGAGCAGATTTAGCGCATAACTAGTCTAGGTTTAGGTTTAACTGTATAGAATGTGCATGTACAATTTTTATTAGCCATTTCTTGAAGATATTAGAGTAGTAAGATCAGTTTTTACAGCCTGTTTATTTTTATACCATGTACGGTGCAACTCACGGACACTCCATCAGTATTACAGGAATGATTTTTGGCATTGTATCAAACTGTATATTTTTGCAGTACCTCATGTTCAGAGTTAATTAAATTATGGGCAGGTTTTGCACCAAATTATTAAATTTGTATCTATTAGACTTAGTGTATTAATGGTTTAAGATACTCATTTTTTGTCTTTTTTTAAGAGTCATGTTAAAATAAACTTAATATTATTGGAATATGGCTATTGCCAACATAATAAAGTTGGGGCTGCATAAGCATCATAATCTTGAATGTTTGTTTCATTTACCCAATGTATGAAAAAAAAAATATGTTGATGTGTATCGGTCTGTTTTCTCTTCTGTTCCTTGTCTTATTTGTGCTTTATTTTTCCTACTGCTTTATTAATCTTTTTTTTTCCCCTAAGTATATCTGGCATAGAAGCAGATCAATAGTTAAAAAAAAAAAAAAAAAAACATGCATGCCATGTTTCATATTAAAAAATGTGTAATTATAACTGGTATTTCATTTAATAATTCGGTGACTAATAAAGAGCCAGAAAGAAATCAGACTTTCTTAACATTAGAGAGAGAAACGGTCTTTTATCTTCTATTTTCCAGTTAATAATTGCAAATCAAGAAAAAAATACATCATTTAACCAGTTGAATAATCAGTTGATTTTAGAGTATGGCTCTAAAATCCAAAAGTTGCAGTAAAAAAATTGAAGTGATAACCTTTGCACAATAGCCTGAATACAGTGTATGATTTTAGATATTTACTTATCATTCAACAAGGTCAATATTTCAAAGCATACAAGCTTCTTATGTTAAGGTATGTGATGCATTTTGTAGATCTGCTGGGCCAAGAGAGTGGAGAGATATTGGTTAGAAAAACAAACAATCAATCATAATATTGTTTATTGAGAACAAGGCACACGACATTAGGCACATGGGTCTGGTAAACCTTACAAGTCATCATACTGTAATACTTGGTGAGCTTCCTGTAATGAGGCAGGACGCAGATGAGGGGAAAGAGGGGTGGAAGGGGACAGACTCCTCATTGTATTAGATGTATATTTTAAAAAAAAATAATTAGGAGTCCACTTGGAGTTATTGTTAAATAAATCCAGTTTCCAAGGATAAATACTTCTTGTTTGTAGAAGTCAACTTTCCAAGGTTTTCTTTGTTTATCTCCTTTGCAAATACTTGTAGATTCTGTTAAGGCACCAGATGAGTTTAAGACTAGAAATTGACAACTACAACGTGTCTCATTCATTATTTTCTTCAAGAGAAATTTACAACTGTCAAAGAGAGGTCATGCAAGTAAATCATTTAGTGCAGTCACTTGCTCATTTTCTTCAGACCTTCATTTGAGACGGTAAAAGTCACTGTAATGCACATTGTCATTGTCTTGCACTGCTTAGTCCACTGTTAAAACACATTTTCAGATTTCCTTATCAATATGAGCAAAGGAAGTTGTGAGAATTTATGGGGAAAACGAGTAACACAATGGTGATGATGAAGATATTCATAATAATGATTCTGGGTAAAATGAAAAACAAACTAATTTCATTAGGGGAGCTAAATGCAGTGAGGCTATTTGCTTATGAATAATTATGTTTTTTCAAAGGTAAAGGAAAAGATAATAGATAAAGAGAGAACTGGTATTTCCATTAATGTCCATAGTAATCATTTGAATATATAAAGAAATAAGTGTTAAAAATTGTTATAAAAAAGGACAAATGATGATAGTGAAAATAACGACGACAATTCTAATAATAATTAAGCAAAACAAACGCATTGGCACATGCAAATTACATCGATGATTGTGATAATCACTGAAACAATGTTTTCTGTACAAACTGATCTAAAATAGAATGGTAACAATAAAACTGAAAGCCTTGGGGAAAAATAGTCGGTGTCATGTTTTTCGTCTTTATATAATGCAAAATCAATTGCATCGCAATACTGTTTGTAAATTGTGTCATCACCATGGGTTTTAAATTCTGCAGGCATCCAAAATCATGTGGGTGTTTGAGCAACTTCTGTCAAAATCGTGGGTGTACGTGATACGTTTATTTTTTTTAAACGTTGGTCTCCAAAACGTTCCTCACTGTCTTGTGGAAACGTTACGTGTTGCTTTTGGAAAACATGTTACAAGAAAATGCAAAAGACTAACAACGGCCTATTTTCAAAAATCGTTACAATGCACTGTAGCTTATACTTTCTAGCCTTCATCGCCTTACTGGAATAGAGGGAGACGTTAGAAGAAAATGGAAAGGATAAGAGGAAAAGAAGAGAGAGAAGATAAAGGCGCTAGTTTTTTATTTATCATGATGAAGATATACATCAATTTCCTTTCTTCTCCCTCTTCGCTTTCCTCCTTTCTCTATTGTATCCTTTTTTTCCCTTCTTTCTTTTCATTGAGATGGGTCGTTAATGCAGTTTATCGCCATTTATTGTCCTTGAATGATAGAGAGAAGTGCTCCCTTACATAGAAGCACTGATCCTTTCTGTTTGCAGGTAGGGGCGTAACCAGGAGGCTAGGAGGGGGAAGGGGGATTGAGTTGGAAAAGTGTTAGATTCCCAGAGCTTTAAAAAAGAGTGGATCCTTAGCACGCCACTGTCTGCAGGCATTGTATTCTGTGGTTAGAATTCTTTGGGATGACTCCGAAAACCAGAAACAACTGGGAATTCAGGTCTCTTGGGGCTCGTTGGGTTTTAAAGTGATAAGTAAAAAAATAAGCACAAAGTGCCTCTTTTCAGTTTGCTTTCACTTAACATGATTCTCCAAGTCTATGCCAAACTTTCCCTGCACTTGCAAATACTGAACAATAAGTAATACCTTTATGTGTATTCGCTAATGTAATTTCGATCCATCTTGACAGAACATGATTTACCAAAGTTCCGCCTCAACCTTCACGCGATGCGTCACGTCACTAAATAAAATGTGTCGTCACACGCTTACTTTTATTTCTATAAAGAATTGCGGCGTCTGATAACAGCGATTGTGGTGGATGAGTGTGAACTGCTCGCTATCCATAATACATTTTGAACACGCGTGAAAACTAGTTTATTTCCTTGTTGAATACACAGAGAAACACAACGCCTGGGCCACATGCTACTACACCTAAACACAAATAATACTGTTGTGAACCCCAACTACGAATCGTGACGTCATCGGTGGAGTGGAGGAAACACCGAAGTCATATATCTATATTTTTTTCGAACAGCAAAATCAGGTGGTTCGAGACAATCGTTTCGAAGAGTCTACCACGAATAGATAGACATGTTAAGTATGGAACAGAATCCAATACCACTGAGGGCCTGCTATTAAAGACAAGGGAATATTAGGCATACGACAAGACTTAATTAAAAAATCCTTTTCAGTTAAAGAACGAAGCAGCATTTTATTTTCTTATGGCTGTCTTCAGAATGCAAAGACTTCCTCCCAAGTTTCTCTTCATGATCTGCCGAACTATACAAAACGACTAATTACAGTATAAATCAACACGCTTATTGCAAAGTGCTTTATGTCAACTTTTATATAAATATATAACTTTCGTGATTTCTTGTATGAACACATTACTTGTTTAAACATCCCATCGGTATATACAGGTGGCAAATATATACAGTAGAAAATTATACTATTGCTAATCGCTAAATACGTATAGCGTATTTACGATGAATTTGGTTTATGTCAGACTGATATATTTATAACCGAGGTAAAATATGATTTACTTTCTCAAATTAATCACTGATGATTGAAATGCATTTTCAAAAGTTTTCTATGTACAAAATCAGTCGCTTTGTTTGTTCGCGCTGATGCAGTTATTAAGTAATTTTGCCCCGTCATTTCTATCACATACATACACCTATGTACAGTATGTATGTGTGTGTGTATGTGTATGTGTGTGTGTGTGTGTGTGTGTGTGTGTGTGTGTGTGTGTGTGTGTGTGTGTGTGTGTGTGTGTGTGTGTGTGTATATATATATATATATATATATATATATATATATATAACGTCTGTATGTAGGCCTGACCAGGTCAGACCCGCGCTAGAGCAGTTTGTCCCAGTTGAAGTCGTCGGTGATCTCCTCGTCGTCGGAGTGGACGCCCGAGCCCGTGATGAGGCCCACCTGGATGGCCTCCATGTCCTCCGCCAGGCCCCGCACCAGCGCCCCTTCCAGCCCGTCGTCGTCCGCGGGGCCCTCCGCCTCGAGCGACGCCCTCGACTGGCCCGGGGGCGTGAGGGGCGCCAGGAGCCGCGCCAGGGGCTCCGAGAGCGTCCGGGGGCTCAGCGGGGCGGGCTCTCTCCTCATGATGGTGACGGTGCCGCCCGAGCCGTGGCCGGCGGCGCTCACCGACTCGCTGATGGTGGACACGGGCGGGGCGTCGCGCTCCCCGCACTCCTCCTGCACGCCCAGGTTAAAGCTGCCGTCCAGGGAGAGCTCGGCGGGGCTGCTCACCTGCTGCGGTGAGCGGAGGACGTCGTCGGGCGGCACGGCGTTCGACACCAGCAGCGGGTCCGCCACGAGCGTCTCAATAGTCTCTCCGGACGTGGGCGGCAGCGGGACAGGGCCGGGGTCCAGGGCGACGCCGCGCAGGCCATTGACGGCGAGGTTGACGGGCGTAGCGTGCGGCCCGCAGGGCTGGCCCACGCAACTCGCGGGCGTGGCCGAGTTAGCCGTGGTGGTGAGGAAGTCGGCGTACTCCCGCAGGAGCTCCGGCGTGAGGTTGTTGAGCAGGTTGAGGTCGCAGTCCTTCATGGTGATGCCGTCCACGGGGTCCCGCCACAGCACGTCGCCGTCGCCCACGCCCACGACGCCCGCGCTCGCCCCGGTCACGTTCACGGCCGCCGCAGCGCCGGGTCGCCCGTCCAGCACCAGCCCTGGCGAGACAATCCATATTATGAGGCTTCGGTTCCCGTTGCTTTTACCTTGTCTTTCCTTCATACTTGCTACCTTTTTGATTTCTTGGTTTCTTACACTCACAGTTTACACTTTAGCTGTCTCTTTATCTCTTTCTTCACCTAACCTTATCCCCCCTCCTTCCATTTCTACTCCCTTCCTCCATCCCTCCATCTCTCCTCCCACTCTCCTCCCTCCTTCCCTCCCTCTCTTCTCCCTCCCTCTCTCCTCCCTCCTTCCCTCCCTCTCTTCTCCCTCCCTCTCTCCTTCCTCCTTCCCTCCCTCTCTTCTCCCTCCATCTCTCCTCCCTCCTTCCCTCCCTCTCTTCTCCCTCCCTCCCTCCGCCGCCCCGGTCCTCACCTTCAGATCCCGAATTCCAGATCTGCGACTGCGGCCACTGGTCGAGCGAGTTGTTCCAAGGGCTGATCAGCGCCGTGTTGGTCCTCCGGTGCAGGTCGGCGCCCCCGGGACCCGCCGCCGCCGCCGCCGCCGCTGCCATCGCCGCTGCCGCCGCCGTCGACACACTCACCGACGACACGGGTACGGAAGCTGCTTTTCCGCCCAACGTCAAGGAGTCGTTGCTGTTGCTGTTGCTGTTGCAGAACGTCAGGTACGGGTTGAACTACGAGAGAGAGAGAGAAAAAAAATGCATGTGAAATGAGAAGGAAAATTTAAGAGATTATGAAGTGAAATTATTTTTGCCTGTACTTCTTTCATAATGACAAACCAACAAGTCTAGAAAACAAAAACAAAAAACACTAGCTTACGTAGTTTTTAAAAGACAAATTCTCCCCTCTTTAACATGCGAGAATATCAAAACTCACCCTCACCCTTTCACCCCCCCCCCCATTAGTATCCCCTTCCCCCCCCCCCTCAGACTCACCCTAGGACACGACTGCTTCCTCTTCTTACTGAGACTCTCCTCGGCCGTGTAGGAGGCGTCGATGGCCCAGTAGGAGCCCTTGCCCGGGTCGTCCTTCGTCCGGGGAACCTTCTTGAAGCACTTGTTCAGGGAGAGGTTGTGGCGCACCGAGTTCTGCAAGGGAGGAAGGTGGGTTCGTCACGGGGGGTGGGTTGTATGCAGTGGGTTCAGTGGTGTGGGATCTTTTGAGTGGGTTCTGTGGTGTGGGTTGTTTAGGGTGGGTTCTATGGCGTGGGCTCTGTGGTGTGGGTTCTATAGGGCTGGTTCTGGAGAGTGGGTTCTGCCTAGTGGGTTCTATCAGATTTGTTCTGTTTTGCGGGATTTTCTGGGTGGGTCCAATATAATGGGTTCTGTGTATTGTGTGGGATAATGTATTTAGGTTCCTAAAGGTGGATTCTATGCTCTTTTGAGTAGATTCATTAAGCTGGGTTCTTTGGAACGCGTTCTATGAACCGACCTCATTTTGACCGGTTTTTCAAATAGTTTTATCTTATTTTATTTATTTATTTATTTATTTATTTATTTATTTATCTATTTTTTGCGCGTGTGTGTGTGCCGATACGCATGTGTAGTATATATAATTGTCACGGAGAACACGTTATCCGCATGGAAAATAACAGCTGTGCAGATACCTCCCGCCGCTGACTGAACACCTGCTTAGTCTCACGATCACAGCATTTGCCAAGTTCCGCCTGCCCTTTTGCGGAGGACAGTTGTAACTAGCACCCCCTCCCCCTCCCTCGGAATTTCGTAATAGAGGTATATTAGGTGAAATAAAAGAGATGGAGTAATATTTATGATAAAAGAGATGGAATGAAATAGAATGAGATAAAACTGATGAAGTAAAATAAAATGAGATGGATGAAATGAGATTTAATGAAATGGATGAAGCAAAATGAAATTAAATAATATAAAATAAATAAAATAGATGAAGTAGAATAAATCGGATAAACAAAACAAACATATAAAATAAGACTAGATAAATAGAATATCAAATGAAACAAATAAAATTAACTATAAATAAAACAAAAATAAATAAAATAAAATAAAACCCGATACGATAAATTTTCAAAATAATATATTTTTTCAAAAGAAGTGAGTGAGGGCCATAGAGAGGGATGCCACATATAAATTTTATACATCAAAACTTCAATGATGAACTAGAGCGTTGCACTGCATATTCAAAACAAGACAGCATTATTGTTATCATATATTGTATATCGTTATCATTATACGATTTTGGTACATGGATAGATATTTCTTTCATAACAAAAAAGAAAAGAAAAAAATGGTGCACAGAAAGTGAATCTTTGCATTTCTATATAAAATTGACCTTTCTTTCAACACATACTCCACGTCTACAGCAATATATCCCAATTAAAGAAAATATAAAGAAGAAATTGTGAAGGGTTTATGGTGTTATACTGATGGTTGATCTTGCTAGCTGTGCGTATGTAGTGTGCGTATTAGGCCGCTTGCACACCAAGGTGCCACAGCGCACGTGGCAAGTGGCAGGTGGCAAATGACACTTGAAGCCGAACATATGGAAATATATGAAATCATTCACACAGAAGTGGCGTGGCACATCGCATTTGTCACGTGCAACCTGCGTGCCACGCCAAGATCAACAATACGTAGCAAGACAGGATGGTACACTTCACATCTCTGTCCAGCAGTTGCCCTTCCTCCTTGGGCGGACGCAGATGCCGCCCGGCTTTCTCTTTTCGCACGGGAGTAAACATCCGCCCTCGAAGGGAACCGCCGCATAAAAGGACACGTTCGTAAGACAGAGAGACACACGGCAGACAGGCCAAGCCACACAGGGCCCAGCTCAACCCCCTCGGGTCACGGGGGTCTCTGGTGGGGTGTCATATATATCTTCAACAATAAACCAGCAAGGTAAGACCCCTTTCATCGACTGCCCAAGTCCATCCCTCGTCTTGTTCACATCTGGTGACGAGGGTGCTCCCAACCTCACGTTTCGTTCAGTCCCAAGATTACTTAGGACTTGGGACAACAATATCATCGTCATCCTCCGATGTTGCCAGCAAGGGAACCGAGTGACACGCGCAACGTGAAACCTTGGTCAGAGGCCGCTTTCACACCAAGGCGGCACAACGCACGTGACACGTGGCGTGTGTCACTCGGTTCACAAGATGGCATCATCGGAAACTGACGAAGTTCTAATCAATCTT
>NC_061853.1:29076567-29081567 GCF_019202785.1 Penaeus chinensis
GATATATTTGAAGACAAAGAAACAGAGAGAGAAATCAGGAGAACAAACAAATAAAATAGAAAAGGAAACAAATTTGAAGAACAAAGAAACAGAGAAGAGGAAAGGAGAGAGAAATTGGAGAACAAAGAAACAAAGAAGAGAAAAAGAGAGACAAATTTGGAGAACAAAGAACAAAAGAAGAAAACAAAGAAAGAAAACAAAAGAACTAAAGTTGGAGAAAGAAGCACACAAAGATAAACAAACGAACAAACAAACAAACGCAAAGAGAAACATAGAGAACAATAAACACAAAAACAAAGAAACTCCTTCATGAAATCATTAATTAACGGATTTAGATTTGATCACAATTCTTTTTATCGGAAAACTAAATTCGCTCTAGATGCAATTAACTCCTATAAGCTTGCAATGATAAAGCTTATCATGTAAAGAAAATATTCCGGTAATGAGAAAAATGTCTAGACTGATTAATTATTAATTTGCAAACAAATATAGAACACACGAACATGTAAACACACACGAACTTGTAGACACACAGGAGTACGAACATGTAGACACACACACGAACTGTAGAGACACGCGCACACGAACATGTAGACACACACACACACACACACACACAGACACACACACACACACACACACACACACACACACACACACACACACACACACACACACACACACACACACACACACACACACACACACACACACACACACACACACACACACACACGAACTTGTAGACACACACACACACGAACATGTAGAAACACACAAACACACTCGCACACATACACACCTAAAAACATACACATACATGCTAATAGAAAGAGAGAAAGAGAGAGAAAAATAGTGATAGGAGAAAAGACATAAATCGAGAGGCGAGAGATAGGAATAGAAAGACGGAGGAATAGAAAGAAGGGGATAGACAGAAACAAAGAAAGAGGGAAAGAGTAAAATGGGGTAGAGAGAAAAATAAGAGAGAGAGAAAGACAGACAAACAAATAGACAGACAGAGAGTCCTACTCTTTTTTTTATATAATAGTATGATATAATATTATATAATAATAAAAATAATAATTAAGGTAATATAATATGAACTATAACAATATAAAAAATAATAAGATAGATAGATAGATAGATAGATAGATAGATAGATAGATAGATAGATAAAAGCCCGAACTGCCCCAAACCGCCCAAGGAAATAATTGAATCATACCTATATGGAGGCTTGCTATTCGTGGGCGGCGAGGGCGGGGTGGAAGAGTCAGCCTGCACGAGTTCTGGAGGATCATTCACGCCCTCGAGCCAGAGCCCGCCCGCACTCAGAGCACCGCGGGCGTTGAGGCGAGGAAGCCAGTCCATCGCTGTCAAACTCCGGTTCAATTCCGCCATGATGGTCGGTGAGGTTGGTAGCCCTGACGATACGATTCTGGAAAAAAAAGAAAATGTCCATATTAGATTACCTCCGCTTTTCTTTTCTATGAATGAATTTGTTAAAATAAGTTTAAAGACTTTATTCCTTTTTTTGTTTTTTAGATATAAAGGTAGCGCTGACGTTGCTGTGATCCAGATTATATGCGTGAAACCATGACCAATACAAGAACACTAATGTAAAGGTATCCGAATCCTCTCTCTGTGTAGTACGAACACCAAGGTCAGAGGATCAAATACCCTTTCGATCTGCATCCGATGCTTTTCCGGGAATCCCTTGTTTGTTGTGAAAACTCATCGACTTTTGAAGGGTTCTTCCTTGAAACTGTTTAGACCTAAGCTTTATATGTCAACACTAATAATGTAAATATATCTAGAGGAAAATAAGTGTTACCGACGATAAGTCAACAATAAATGTATATATTTAAGATTATCACTTTGAATATTTATTCATTTATGACTATAAAAGAGAGAGACAAATTATTATCATGCTGAACAAGTCGCATCTCGCGTAGTATGTGTAAAATCTATAACCATTTTCTCTGTGACCAGATTTTGCACTGCTTCAAAATTTACTTACCATGTGTGTATCTGTTAGTATGAGTGTGTGTATGTGTATTTGTGTATATGTGTATGTATGTATGCATACAGATATGTACGTGTATGAGTGTGTGTGTGTGTGTGTGTGTGTGTGTGTGTGTGTGTGCACTTTCTTACGACTCACAAGCACCACAATATCCTTCATCTTGGGCTCAATCCATAAAAAATAAAGTCAAAATCGATCTTTCAATCGATCCCCTTTCCAGGAGCAGTCTTTGTGTTTGTTTATCTTCCTTTTTTAAATCCTTTCCCAATTTCACTTGTAACATGAAATCTATCTCAGGGTCCATCTTTAATCCGTTCGCGAGAAAAGTGATTGTGATGACTCATGGTGACTCATTCATGGTTTCGGATCATAGGGATAATGGATGGAAGGAAGAAAGATAGATGGGTAGATAGGAAAGCAGGTAGGTAGATAAATGGGTAGATAGGAAAGCAGGTAGGTAGACCAAAAGATAGATAGATAGGTAGGTAGGTAGACAAATAGATAGGTCGATAGATAGATAGATAGAAAGATAGGTGGATAGTCAGATAGATAGATAGATAGGTGGATAGTCAGATAGACAGATAGATGGAGAATGGAGAGAGAGAGAAGAGAAAGAAATAATGTAATGACGAGAAAGAGAGAAAAAAAACACGCATCCTTTCCTCTCTACACCTTATACCCCTATATCACACCTCTACCCTCCCCTCTATACCCCCAACCCCTACCCCCCACCTCCCCCCCAAAAAAATTACAGAAGAGGCTCACACATTCCTACAACGTTACGTGTCCAGGGCTGACTCACCTAGAATGCAGGGCTCGACCACGAACTGTGGCTTGAAAACGAGTGTTGTGAACGAACTTCTACGTACCTATCGATAAGGACGGTCTCTCCTACTACGCTCAACATTACGTCCGGGTTCATTACTAAAGGCACATACACCGTACAGACATTGAGCACAATGAGAATTCCTTCACATTTATGGCATGGAAGTGTTGAGGAGGGTAGATTAAGATTGGAAAAGGAGGGAGTGATTTTTTACTTGTTTATATATTTTTGTTTATTTTATTTATTTTATTATCTATTTAGTGTTGTGAGGAAAGTGAGTGAAAGAGTGAGTGAGTGAGTGAGAAAGAGAGAGAGAGAGAGAGAGAGAGAGAGAGAGAGAGAGAGAGAGAGAGAGAGAGAGAGAGAGAGAGAGAGAGAGAGAGAGAGAGAGAGAGAGAGAGAGGGAAGTTAAAAATGTGCGAGAGAGATAGACAGACGGACAGAGATAAAGTGAGAGACGGAGAGAGAGAGAGAAAGAGAGAGACAGACAGACAAAGAGAAAGAAAGAGAAATGGAGAGAGAGAGAGAGACAGAGAGAAAGAAAGAAAGAGAGAGACAGACAGAGACAGAGATAAAGAAAGAAAGAGACAGAGAGTGACAGAGAGAACGAAAGAAAGAGAGAGAGAGAGAGAGAGAGAGAGAGAGAGAGAGAGAGAGAGAGAGAGAGAGAGAGAGAGAGAGAGAGAGAGAGAGAGAGAGAGAGAGAGAGAGGGGGGGGGGAGAGAGGGAAGTTCAGAATGCGAGAGACCACGAGAGGGAAGACGCGCCCACCTCGAGGGGAGAATAATGCATCACAATAGTGGAAGATTAGTGTGCCGTCGTGGCCGTGACCCGCTCTGCTTCATGGCTTATGCATGGCCCAGTCCAAGTACATGTCATGCACAAGGGCCATCTACCTACCTACCTACCTCCTAACCTACCCTACCCCTCTCCCTACCCTCCCCATCACCCCGCCCCGAAGTCTGCACTACCTACCTCCCTCCTCCTCCTCCTCCTCCCTCCTCTTCCTCGTCCCTACCTCTCTTCCCCTCCCCTTCTCCTTCTCCTCACCCTCCCCCTTCCTTCCCCTCACCCTCCCTTCTCCTGCCCCTCACCCTCACCTTCCCCTCACCCTCTACCTTTCCCTTCCCTTCACCCTCTCTCTCCCCTCTCTCCCCTCCTTCCCCTCTCTTTACCCTCGCCTCCTCTCTCTCCCCTCCTTCCATCTCTCCCCTCCCCTTCCCCTCTCTCCCCTCCTTCCCCTCTCCTTACCCTCACCCTCCCCTCTCTCCCCTCCTCCCCCTCTCCTTCCCCTCCCCTTCCCCTCTCTCCCCTCCTTCCCCCTCTCCCCTCCCCTTTCCCTCTCTCCCCTCCTTCCCCTCTCCTTCCCCTCACCCTCCCTTCCCCTCACTATAGCAGGTAAATCAATGACTGAGTCGCGTTTCTAAATTATTTGGTCCACGCGCCACTTGGCAGGACAGGTGAGATGCCTTCACAGGAGCAATACCTGGCAGGCGATACTGACCCTTGACGACTGGTTGCGCAAGGTCGATTGTTGCGTAATTTGCTGGAGAGTCTTGTGAAGAGCATTTTTTTGTGCGTTCATCTGAGTCATCATCAGAAAAAATACAGAAAGGAAAGAAAGAAATAGCGATATATATCTATATGTATAAAGAAAGATGGATAGGATAGACAAATAGATAGGTAGATAGACAGATTGTCAGGCAGATAGATAGATAGATAGAAATTGCGTATATTACATTACAAATATATATATATATATATATATATATATATATATATATATATATATATATGTATGTATGTGTGTGTGTATTTTTAAAATGTATTTGTGTGTGCCCGTATGTGCGTATGTATACCTGTACTCGCATAAATGCTTGACGTATGCATTAAAGTTTAAACTAAGATTATTCACCCTGGCATTTAAATCGTGCCAGTATCACCATTTAGCAGGTAAATGGGGACACTTAAACGAACCATTACTTTTTTTTACAAACTAATTTTTCTTTTTAAGAGGAGAACTTGTTTAAAATATGCTTTGGCGCGCATACTCTACGTTCTGTGATACAATCTCTTTATAGCAAGGGTCCCTGAACACCTCAAAGATCAGCAGATATTTTTCTGAATGTATATCATCTTTGTTTGTAATTA
>NC_061853.1:29091567-29096567 GCF_019202785.1 Penaeus chinensis
AGGACTGCATTAAGAAATCGTAATTGCATTATCTAAGGCGAAATAATGATAATAATAAAAACAAAATTATGTTTTACTCCGCCATTTATAATTCTTGCTCAACTTCAACTATCCGATTTCTCTCTCTCTCAAGAAAGAAAAAAAAAATCCACTGCAGATGCCATTTATTTTCAGATGAGTAGAACGCCAGCATCGTTCACAATTGTAGTAATTATCCTATAAATTCATTAAAAGCATTGATCAAAAGTTAAGGGAAAGAGTGTATTACAGTTGAAAATTGCGTTCTTGTAATTCCCTCGGCTTCACGCGCATTCACTCCGACGCACGGGATCGGTGAGCCATAACGTTTATGAGTTGTTTTCATCAAAAAGCTATTGTTCATGGGACTGTTATTGTGAGAGAGAGTGACGGGAGGGTAGGGGGGTTACCTGCGTATTTGGGAATCAGAGATTATATGTAAAGTGAGGGAGAATGTGTGTGTGAGAATGCATTACTCCATTTCTCAGTCTGTTATTGTCTGTTTCTGTCATTAATTGTCTTTGTTTCTCTCTCTCTCTCTCTCTCCCTCTCTCTCTCTCTCTCTCTCTCTCTCTCTCTCTCTCTCTCTCTCTCTCTCTCTCTCTCTCTCTCTCTCTCTCTCTCTCTCTTCTTCTTCTTCTTCTTCTTCTTCTTCCTCTTCTTCTCTTTCTCTCTGCCTCTAACTTTGTCTCTATCTGTCCGTCTATCTGTCTTATTCTGTCTCTTTTTGCCCATCTCTCTGTCTCTTTCTCTTTTTCTTTCTCTCATTCTCTCTCTTTCACCCTCTCCCTCCCCCCTCTCTCTCTTTTCTCCCAATCTCTCTCTCTCTCTCTCTCTCTCTCTCTCTCTCTCTCTCTCTCTCTCTCTCTCTCTCTCTCTCTCTCTCTCTCTCTCTCTCTCTCTCTCTCTCTCTCTCTCTCTCTCTCTCTCTCTCTCTCTCTCTCTCTCTCTCTCTCTCTCTCTCTTCTCTCTCTCTCTCTCTCTCTCTCTCTCTCTCTCTCTCTCTCTCTCTCTCTCTCTCTCTCTTCTTCTTCTTCTTCTTCTCTTTCTTTCTGCCTCTAACTTTGTCTCTATCTGTCCGTCTGTCTGTCTTATTCTGTCTCTTTTTGCCCATCTCTCTGTCTCCCTCTCTTTCTCTTTCTCTCCTTCTCTCTCTCTCTCTCTCTCTCTCTCTCTCTCTCTCTCTCTCTCTCTCTCTCTTTCTCTCTCTCTCTCTCTCTCTCACGCAATCAGCCCACCTTCCCCGAGCGCACAGCCGCCGTTCGATTCCTCAACTGCAGCTGGTGATTAAGATGAATAATAGAATGTAAATAACAGAGCCTGCATCGGGTATGCCCAGAAGTGTTTGCTTGCAAGAGCACTCCGGCCGTTGACATGCAATTGACGCATTAGCGGCGCAATACCGTAGGCGTTGGAGTCCATGTGTTGCTGAGGTGGTCAGTGCATGGGAAATGAGGGCGGATCTCTGCATGATTGCGCTCGGAGACACGACACGAGACTGAGGTAACACGTGATTGCTGTGATGTCTGTTTTTTTTTCCCTCTCCTGTGTCCCTTATTTCATATCTGTTCGTCCCTCTTCCTCCTTTCACATCTTCTTACAACTAGCTCTCCGTTTCCTCATCTCTCTGTCTCCTCTCTACGAACACTCACGTTTACTTCCGCATCTTTTCTCTTCGTTTCCCATTCTCCACTTCTCCTAACACATACCTTTACCTCCCCACTTCCTTCCTTCTACATTCCTTGCCCCCTCTCTTAACTCCCACATTTACCCCACTACCTCTCTCCTCTCCCTTTCCCCTTCTCTTCTTTCTTCTCTCCTTTCCCCCTTCACCTCTCTCTCCTCTCCTTCCCCCTCCTCTTCTGTCTCCTCTCCCTTCCCCCTTCTCTTCTTTCTCCTTTCTCTTCCCCCTTCTCTTCTTTCTCCTCTCCCTTCCCCCCTCGCCTCTTTCTCCTCTCCCTTCCCCCCTCGCCTCTTTCTCCTCTCCTTATCTCCTCCTTTTCTATCTCCTCTCCCTCCCCCCTTCTCGTCTTTCTCCTCTCCTTTCCCCCTTCTCTTCTTTCTCCTCTCCCTCCCCCCCTCCTCTCCTGTCTCCTCTACCTCCCTCCTTCTCTTCTCTCCCCTCTCCTTTCCTTTACTCTCCTACCCCCTCCCCTTTACCTTTCCCAATCCCCAAGTCCCCTCTCTCCGAAAACCCACCTTTACCCCACCTACCACTCCCCTCTAACCTCCTTCCCCCTTATCCCCTCTCCCCTCTCACTCCCCCTTTCTCTTCTCTCCCTTCTCCCTTCTCTTCTCTCCTCTCTCCCTCCCTCCTCTTCTCGCCTCTCTCCTTCTCTTCTCTCCCCTCTCCTTCCCCTCTTCTCCTCTCTCCCCTCTCACTCTCCCTTCTTTGCTCTCCCCTCTCTCTCTCCCCTTCTCTGCTCTTCCCTCTCCCTCCCTCTTCTCTTCTCCCCCTCTCCTTTCCTCTACTCTCCTACCCCCCTCCCCTAACACCAACCTTTACCTTCCCCAGTCCCCAAGTCCCCTCTCATCTCCTTCCCCCCTTCTCCCCTCTCTTCTCTCCCTCCCCCTTCTCTCCTCTCCCTCCCCCTTCTCTTCTCCCCCTCTCCCTCTACCTTATTTTTTCCCCCTTTCCCTCCCCTTCTCTTCTCCCCCTTTCCCTCTACCCTTCGTTTCTCTCCCCTCTCCCTCCCTTTCTCTTCTCCCCCTCTCCCTCTACCCTTCTCTTCTCCCCCTCTTCCTCTACCTTATTTTTCTTCCCCCTTTCCCTCCACCTTCTCTTTTCCCCCTCTCCCTCTACCCTTTTTTTCTTCCTCCTCTCCCTGCCTTTCTCTTCTTCCCCTCTCCCTCTACCCTTCTTTTCTCTCCCCTCTCCCTCCCCCTTCTCTTCTCCCCTCTCCCTCCCTTTCTCTTCTCCCCCTCTCCCTCTACCCTTCTTTTCTCTCCCCTCTCCTTCCCCCTTCTCTTCTCCCCTCTCCCTCCCTTTCTCTTCTCCCCCTCTCCCTCTACCCTTCTTTTCTCTCCCCTCTCCCTCCCCCTTCTCTTCTCCCCTCTCCCTCCCTTTCTCTTCTCCCCTCTCCCTCCCTTTCTCTTCTCCCTCTCTCCCTCTACCCTTTTTTTCTCTCCCCTCCCCCTCCCCTTCTCTTCCCCCCCTCTCCCTCCCCCTTCTCTTCCCCCCCTCTCCCTCCCCTTCTCTTCTCTCCCTCTCCCTCCCCCTTCTCTTCTCTCCTCTCCCCCCCCTTCTCTTCTCCCCCTCTCCCCCCCCTTCTCTTCTCCCCCTCTCCCTCTACCCTTCTCTTCTCCCCCTTCAATGAATTTGCAATTGCAAGGCAAGGCTGATATATACGATGAAAAAGACATACATTTTTAGATCCACCTTTGTCAGTAAGTTTACGAGTGTGCTGTCAATTTTTAGTATGCATATGAGATAAATAATTATTATGATATCCTTTTTCACGTGATATTTCAAGTGATTTCTTTATTTGAAAATTAAGAAAAAAATATAATTTCACTCGATTTCATCTACAGTTCATGTTACGGCGGGAGTATAGATATCTTCAATTTTGATTAAAGATTTTACATTCATGATATTTTATAGTTATGTTCCCTTTCTTGTGTGTGTGTGTGTGTGTGTGTGTGTGTGTGTGTGTGTGTGTGTGTGTGTGTGTGTGTGTGTGTGTGTGTGTGTGTGCGTGAGTGTTTGCATTTGTGCGTTAGTATTTGTGAATGTGTGTGTATGTGTGTGTTTACGTGTGTGTGTGTGTGTGTGTGTAAGAGCATTTCCCTATGTCTATATGTACCAAAAATTCTTAAGACCTCTAAAATGTCTTCAAAACAGCTTACAAACTCTCCGTTCAGGAAACTGAGTTTACTAACTTATCCAATTTGCTTTCAAAATGCATCTTCTTGTCCAGGTTAATGGGCGAGTCAGCACAATAGATGGCGTCCTTTGGCTGAAGAATAGGGAGAGGTTCGAAATGTTCAATTTTCCTTTCCTCTTCTTCCTTTTCTTCTTCTTCTTCTTCTTTTTCATCATCATCTTCTTCTTCTTCCTCTTCCTCTTCTTTTTCTTCTTCTTCTTCTTCTTCTTCTTCTTCTTTTTCTTCTTCTTTTTCTTCTTCTTCTTCTTCTATTTCTTCCTCTTCTTCTTCTTCATCTTCTTCTTCTTCTTCTTCTTCTTTTTCTTCTTCTTTTTCTTCTTCTTCTTCTTCTATTTCTTCCTCTTCTTCTTCTTCATCTTCTTCTTCTTCCTCTTTTTATTCTTCCTCTTCCTTTTCCTCTTCTACTTCTTCTTCTTCATCATCATCTTCTTCCATTTCTTCTTTTCCTTCTTCTTCTTCTTCCTCTTCTTCTTCTTCTTTCTCCTTCCTCTTCATTATTCTTATTATTATTATTATTATTATCATTATTTCTATCATATTATTATCAACATCATTATTATTGTTGTCATTATCATTATCGTCATTATTATAAACTGTAACATCATTGTAATTAGCATTATTTTCATGATATTCATCATCGTCTTTGCTATTACTCTACATAACCTACTCTGTATTGATTCTTATTATCATTAGAATTATCATCATTATTGCTATTATTCATCATTCCATCAATAATTGATCTGAAGCCATTAAAACGGATTCCAACGAAGGGAGTTATATTTAAGACTATGAATATAAATGTGATTGGAGGCCAGCCCTGTCAACTTGGTATGACATTCAATGATTTATAGCAGAAGGCCAGCACCTAGCTGTGGTTGGACATTTCGAAATAAAGCATTGAATTCACTCCTACCGAATGCTATAGTAGCTACAATTCAGGTGAAAATTTGTCTCTGTGTTTAGTTTAGTTTATCATTATCGCTATTTTTAATCATGGTTACTATTTTATTTTACACAAGACATCTATGCATAATTATACACCGGGGAGAGTCAGGGAAGTTCATGATAATACTCCACAGATTAGTGAAGAATGTGAAG
>NC_061853.1:29111567-29116567 GCF_019202785.1 Penaeus chinensis
CATATATCCATTGATATATCACAAGCTGGGAGACTAAAATGATATACATTATCACGGTCTGATAAGCTAACGTATGTCTATATTTTTCTCTTATTTTTTTCCTGGTCTTCTGCTTATGTCATATTTTCCGTCTTATTTGTCTTTTTTTTCTTTCCTTTTCGGGCTTCTCTTTTGATTTTCTATTGTTGTTATTATCCGTTCGTATTTTTCTTTCTCATTTTTTTAGTCCTTCTCTCTCTTTCTCTCTTTGCTCTTTCTTTCGTCACCTTACTTTATCCCTCCATGCTTCTTATTCTTCTTCCCTTTTCATTTTCTCTTCCTTCTTGTTTGTCTTTCCTTTATTCGCACTCTTTCTTTCTCCTTTCCTCCTCCTTCCTTCCTTCTCCCGCTTTCGTTATCCGTTCCTCTTCCCTCCTTTTTTTCTTTCTTTCTCCCTCCTTCCCTCTCCCTAGTTCCCTTTTCTTCCGATCTCCTCCCTTCCTCCTCTCTCCTTCCTTCTCCCTCCTTCCATCTTCATCCTTCGCTTCCCCTCTTTCCTCGCCCTTCCCTCCTCCTTCTTTCCGCCTCCTGCTTCCTCTTTCCTCTTCCCTCAATCTTCTTTCTTTTCCCTCTGCCTTCATTCTCATCCTTCCTTTTTCCTCCCTCCCTCTTCCTCCTTCTCTCTTCTTCCTTCTCTCTGCTTCCTTCCCCATCCTTCCTTCCTTCTTCCTCTCTTCTTCCTCCTTCCTTCCTCCTTCCTCCTACCTTCTTCCTCCCACCCTATCGAAATTGCAGCTTTACTAAGAGTATCCGTCAAGCCATTAGTCTATTTCTTAACTCAAAAGTGTACTGAAAGTAAATTGTACTTGAGACTGTGTTTGTGTAGGCGGGGTAGCGAGAGAGAGAGAGAGAGAGAGAGAGAGAGAGAGAGAAAGAGAGAGAGAGAGAGAGAGAGAGAGAGTGTGAATCTCATATTGGGCTGTTGTGTGTGTGTGTTTGTTTGTAAGTGTGTGTGTTTGTGTTTGTGTGATTTTGTGTGTTTGTGTGTGTGTGTGTGTGTGTGTGTGTGTGTGTGTGTGTGTGGGTGTGTGTTTGTGTGTGTGTGTGTGTGTGTGTGTGTGTGTGTGTGTGTGTGTGTGTGTGTGTGTGTGTGAAATAGTGTGTGTGTGTGTGTGTGTGTGTGTGTGTGTGTGTAGATATATTTGTTTTTTTAGATCACTAACGACAGACTGAATAACTTGTTTACACATCCACAAACCATATGTATTCGTACGTGTTCATAAACGCTTTTCTTCAAATCTGAATACTGCACACGTACTTTGGTCACGTGTGGAAGTCGACCGTGCTTGCGTCTTACAAGCAAGGACAGGTCACGTACTTTCCCTGGACAGAACTTGACCTCGGCCGGCGAAGGTCAACGATTCATTCTGTGATTTACGAGAAGGATACGTGTTGTGACTACTTGTTCCAGGCAATAAATAAAGTTGAATGTGACGGATGTGTGAATTATGGATTGAAGTGAGCGAAAAACTAAAAAAACAAGCATAAAAATGTATATATATATATTTTTTTCTTCAGAAGAAAAAAAATGAAAATTGAAAAACGAGGATATAGCAAATATTAGAAATATATTCTTTGTAAAAGGAACAGGGAAAAAACGGAAGGTAATAAAACAATGAAAACAGAAAAAGAGAGAAAAAATATGAAATAAAAAAAAATCACGAACGAACTTGCACCTGTATACTAGTGTTTGTTTGTTTGTTAGTTTCAGATATGTAAGACATTATTTTCTTACTTATATTTCACATTTTCCTAGCTTATATGCAGTCTTATTATTCGTGTTCTGTGCTTTAAAGTGTATGAATATAAAATGTGTACGTAAATTCCCCATCTATTATTCACTGACATTCGCATTATATCGAATGAAAGTTATCAGCCATTGAAAGTCGATAGCAAGTGCAATACCCCCCTCCCCCCGATCTGGAGCTTAGCCTACCCCCCCCCCCTTCCCTTAGGATACTCCCCCCCCTTTCGTCTTTCTGAACCTATGTCTGAATTATTTTTTTCTCTCTCACTTTCTGGCTTTCTTTCTTTCTTTCTTTCTTTCTTTTTTTTCTTCTCTTTCTATCTTTCTATTCTTTTAATTTCTCTCTCTCTCTCTCTCTCTCTCTCTCTTTTAAAAAATATTCTCATTGTATTTATTCTTTGTTCTAATTACAATTTCGTTTCAAATTCAGCCTTCCCACTACATTAAGCACAAACATAAATCATTTAACAATACAAAACGAACAATGAAAAACGCTTTAAATTCCTTAAAAGAAATGACATTTCAAGGTTCTTCCTTTCACTTGATATCATTTCTCGAATATGTTGTCAAATGATAAGCAAATCATAAAATCGAGCGATGTTCTGAGAAAACCAGATAGTTACATTTGATTTTATTTATCATTATTATCGTCGAGTTCGGAGAAATGTAAGGCACAGATTCTTGTCACGTTCAGTCTGCATTTATTCCTAGTGATTTTGACTATGCTCATAATAATAGGGAAAGTAGTAATTTTAAGGACCCCGTTTCACGTTTTTTTTTTTTTTTTTTGAATACGTACAGTGTAGGTGCGAGTTTGTGTGTATGTGTGTTTGGTGTCTATGTATGTGTGTACGTGTATTGGTGTATGTGTGTTTGGTGTTTATGTATGTGTACGTGTGTTGGTGTATGTGTGTTTGGTGCTTATGTATGTGTACGTGTGTTTGTGTATGTGTGTGTATATCTGCGTGTGGATGTTATTTTCTGTGGTATCGACGTATGTATGTATGGGTGTAGTGCGGTTTGATTGTTTTAATATATGTATTTAAGTATGTGTTTGTCCGCGTGTGTTTGAATAAAGATTTTGTGAATATCTATCTGTGTCTGTGTTGGTGTGTGCGTTTTTTTTTTTTGTTTTGTTTTTTTGTATGTATGCGTGTGTGTGTGTGTGTTTTTTGTATGTGTGTATGTGTTTGTGTGTGTTTGTGTGTGTGTGTGTGTGTGTGTGTGTGTGTGTGTGTGTGTGTGTGTGTGTGTGTGTGTGTGTGTGTGTGTGCATATATATTCCTGATGTGAGCTTATGTACGCAAATGTGTCCGTGCGTACATCTCTCCACCGCGACATATGATACGCATGTGCTTGCGCCCCCGAATCTGAATCTAACGAGTGGAAGAAACAGTCAACACAAAATACAAAATACTGCCCTTGCGTGTACCTGCATGTTAATGCGTATATATTTCCCTCTCTGACTCACGCTTGCACATCAATCAAGCAACAAAACCTATACTTTCATAGATTTAGCGGTGCTTTGACAGAGCCAGCGAGCTAGCAAGGGAGAGAGACAGAGAGAGAGAGAGAGAGAGAGAGAGAGAGAGAGAGAGAGAGAGAGAGAGAGAGAGAGAGAGAGAGAGAGAGAGAAAGAGAGAAAGAGGGAAAGAGAGAGTGAGTGATAGAGAGAGAGAAAGAGAAAGTGAGACAAAGAGGAAGAGAAAGAGGGAGTAAAAAAGAAAGTAGGAAATCAAGAAGCAGAAAACTCGTATGACAAATTTTCTCGAAACCAGGAAGTTCTGTTCAGTCTGTCCTTTCTCCCAGAGAGTCGCATTAACACCGTTTTCTTTTCATTGATCATAAATTGTTTCTTTGTTGTTCTCCAGTTTATTATTGCTATTAACATTGATATTATTATTCTCGCTATTTTTGTTGTTGCTTTAATTACTATTGATATTATTATAATCATTATTACCACTATTATCATTATTACCATCAATATTATAATTATTATCATTACTGTTATTATTATTTTCATTATTATTATTGTCATCATCATTACTATTATCATTACTATTATTATTGTCATTATTATCAATATTATGATTATCTTTACTATTAAAATCATCATCCTTTTCGTTATCATTATCATCGTCATCGTCATCATTGTCATTATTATTAATATTATCTTCATCATTATCATCATCATTATCATCATCATTATCACCATCACATTAGTACCACCATCGTCTTTATTGTCATTATTATCATTATCATTGGCGTTATCACCATTATCGTCACAAGCACCACCGTCATGATTGTAACAATTAACACTACCATCACCAACCTCACCATCACCACTACCAATCTCGCTACCACCATCATCACCACCAACCTCCTCATCAACACCACCACCAACCTCACCATCATCACCACCAACCTCGCCACCACCATCATCTCACCACCAACCTCAGCATCACCACCACCATCATAACCACATTCAAACTCACCTCATCAACATCACCACCACCAAACTCACCACCATTACCACCACCACCAACCTCACCATCATTACCACCACCCTCATCACCATCACCACCAACAACCTCACCATCAGCACCACAATCACCAACCTCACCACCATCACCACCACCACCAACCTCACCATCATTACCACCACCCTCATCACCATCACCCCCAACTGCGTTACCCCATGATAGCTACGGCATTTCGTGATAAACATGTCCTTGACGTGTTTTTCCCCAGATAACCTGAGTCGCCCTTCGCCTCTCGCGCTTACAGGTCACTGCAGTTTATGATTCATCGCGAGAATGAGTCATACGATTAGCATAACGTGATAATGAGAGGGAATAGGAGAGAGGGAAAGAATGATTGCGTTGGTTGATTTTTTTTTTTTTTTTTTTTTTTTGGGGGGGGGGGTTATGAGTGCTCATGCAACGTACGTGAATGGAAAAAAACGTGGATGGAGTTAAGAAGAAAGAGAGAGAGAGAGAGAGAGAGAGAGAGAGAGAGAGAGAGAGAGAGAGAGAGAGAGAGAGAGAGAGAGAGAGAAAGAGAGAGAGAGAGAGAGAGAGAGAGAGAGAGAGAGAGAGAGAGAGAGAGAGAGAGAGAGAGAGAAAGAAAGAGAGAGAGAGAGAGAGAGAGAGAGAGAGAGAGAGAGAGAGCAAGAGAGAGAGAGAGAGAGCGAGTGAGCGAGCGCGAGAGAGAG
>NC_061853.1:29126567-29129067 GCF_019202785.1 Penaeus chinensis
ATATACATATATATATATATATATATATGTGTGTGTGTGTGTGTGTGTGTGTGTGTGTGTGTGTGTGTGTGTGTGTGTGAGTGTGTGTGTGTGTGTGTCTACATATATATATATTTGTGTGTGTGTGTTTGTTTGTTTATTTGTTTTATGTGTGTGTATAAAGTATGATACAGTTACATATTCCGTAAACAAGATATTTCCGGCATGCACAACGCTGGTAGAATTGCATCCGCACTCAATTCGCCAAACAGCTTGTCGCTCTGAGGCCGAAAATCCGTCACGTGACCCGTCCTTCACATGTTGCATCCGTCAGCATGAACATCGATTGCCTGCCTGAGTGACTGATCAAATGGCAGAGCTCCAAGGAGAATAAATCACCTGGTTTGTGATTTCTAGACTGAGGACTTGCCATTTTTAAAAAAAAACCTGTGAGGGGAATTTCGTACTTTGTAGCTGGTATACATGCATATATGAATGTAAATATTAGGTTGTCTTAAGGCATTGAATTTTCGGATGCATACTGAACAAGAAATTTCGGAAAAGATCATTTTCTTCAAAATTATAGGTTTGCAGTATGCAATAAAAGGGCATTTGTCCCAGGCTTACCTGTCGCGTTTTGCAAAAGACACCAAAATTGCATGGTGTCTCTCTTTTGCACCCTTTTTATATCTTATTATTATCTCTTGCGTAAGGTCATGTAAAGTTTTCTTCTTACGTAATATATGAGTCTCTTATTTGCTGTACCATAAAATATTCTTGTGACTTGAATTGATATTATTAATGGCAAAGTCTGCTGTAGCGTCATTTAGCATCATTGATTTTCCATGAATATCGAATCAAAAATACATATATGCGTACATATATCATTGTATATACATATATCAAAGTATAATACTTCCCGTTTCGTATGATGACGATTGTATGTGAGTCAGGGCCATTCATTCAAAAAAGAAACCGTTTGACCTAAAATGGAGTCTGGAAAAATCTTTGCATAAATGATTCCCTATCGTACTAAGTGAAAATGATCAATGTAAAGCCTATATTTACTTCGACTCCTCAAGTAAATGAAAACTGAAGACGCGCATACCAATAAGGGGTTTTGCATGAACTAGACGGGAAGCCATTTGACAAAGCGAAAATGTTACAAAATATTGTTGTTAATAAAACAAATCACTGACGTGCCATCTCTCGGGTGATAATGTGCACTGAAAAATGCATGTTCCCTCAAAGTGTCACGTCACTTGAAGCGAAGTTTGTCAAAAGGAGATTTATCACTCTCGCCTTAGACAACACAACAACAAACTCTGGAATGTGTTGATAAAAGCGTTAAGTCCACTTGACCTTCTAGTCACATTGCCAGCCTGTAAAGGTATACCAGAGAGCTGAAAGCTTTGGAGAAAACTAACAAACGAACTAACGGAAAGGAGAAAGGGTGGTTCCAGGCCTGATTTTATTTTCAAAAGCAGCTGTGAATACGCGTTCGATGGGAAGGATATAACTACTTTCAAAATTTGGAATGAAAGATTAGAGGATGAAGACGAGGATCCAGGAATACAAAATTATAGAATTTAGTAAAAAAAAAACCGTAAAACTAGATATGTGAAATCCGGTTGTTTATAGATTAAAAATGCTAAGGTCTTTCTGCAAATAAACAACGGCAATGATCACATCTAAACTGTGCGTGGAACCTTGTACATAGAAACATATGTACTCATGGCTACTGCATTGAAGATATAGCATAAGAACCATATACCTTTTACACAAGAAGACGGGTCGAATCACCTAAAGTTTTTTATTTCATCGACCATTAGCTGTTATTCCCAATACCTTAATGATCCACGCAGTGCCTGTGTTAACAAACGTGGTCTTTTTTCTTTTTTTTTTAATCGACTTTCAATTTTTTTTCAAAAGTGGCAGCTAGAAAATTAAATTAAGCGGTATGAGTTTTGAGACCGAGAGCCAAGTTTGACACGATCGTAGAGAAGAAACATCCGAGCGTGAGAATCTATTGGCCATGATTAGGATAATATATATGGATTCTTGTTTGCATATAATCACACCAGTGAGTAATAGAATGTCTTATCTATGTATCTGCAATATCAAACTTTAATATTCTTATGATAGTTAGCATCGATCGACACCCCCAATAAAAATAAACTGGATATAGAATGTTCATATATCAAAAACGATTCATTACAGAGTGAAAATGTGCTGAACATTATAAATATTTGAAAAAAGAAATAAGCAATCGCGTTTTGTTGTTGTTGCTGTTTTTAATTATATGTCACTTTTGTATACCCACACGTGTACTGTATACGGGCAGATAAATAGATATAAGCAGATAGATAGATACATGAATATATATAGCCTTTCTGACCGAACCGTTTATCTGGCTATGTTATCCTCAGTATCACCAGAGCATAGGAGCGAAATTCAGAGATCAAGCTTGGCACACTCATTCATATGTTTCACTATGGCCTTGCTTGTTCACTCCTCAGCA
>NC_061853.1:29156567-29161567 GCF_019202785.1 Penaeus chinensis
GATACCGCGAATTTCACTAACATTGTATTATCATCATCTAGCTCTAAAGGCACGAAAGATGTAACGATGAGTTTGCAATTACGATTATAATTACTATTCTTCCGAAAAGGCTATGTGGACCTGTTTTCCTACGGTTTTATTGAACCTTCAACGAAATATGTACAAGGTATACCCACCATACACGCTGGTCTATTCGGCGAGCATACCCGAGACAGTGGCGGGCAAACGATTGGCTACTGACAGCCAAGGTCTATATAAGCTGACAGCCGACTTACAAATGGTATCGTCAATTTAGCCAGTAGTGTTCCATTACTGATATATATCACCCATCAGATATGCCCAAGGATCAAGCCCTGGTCATGTTTATTACATGCTATTGGTAATTGTCCTTACAAATTTTATCTTTGGTTCTCATTTCAGATATATAAATTGTGGTTGAAAACTGGCGAGGATATGCATCACGAACATTTTACAAAATTTAGGTATGCTTAAAACTCCTTAATATTACTATTAAGTGTCACAGCAAAACTTTACATTAGACATCAGGTCATTTATTCACTGTTGATCATCCCTGAAGTATCTTAGTAGTATATATTCATATTATTTTACATTTGTTATTCATCATATTTTAATTTTCATTTTCCTCTTCATATACATCTTTTTCACATTCACTTCTTTTTCATCTATGAATATTTTTCATTATCATATCTGCATTTGGACAGTTCTAAAATCATCTTTTAAGGCTGTAAAAGAATAAGGATTTGTGTAAAAATAGTATCATAAAATAATTTGGATTTCTCCATCTCATAAAAAATAGAATCCAATTTCAAAACAATTATTTTAATATTTGATTCTCACCAGCAAAATCCTCTATTCAATCTTCAGGACATTTGAAAAGGGGAAGAAAAGACAAAGATTCCACAGACCTTTTATCATAATTTATGAAGCATTGTAATGCTTTACAGAATGTGTACTATAACAAAAGGTACCTTCACTAATTCTTTGGGTGAGATTACGACAAAAACTATAAAGATTTAAAAAAAAAAAAAAAAATCATTAATGATCATAAATCGTGGTGATCACAGACAATAACCGGTACTGCCAAATTAAGTATTTCAAATCCTCAGAATAGAAAGCAACAACAGATTAATAAAATAATCATTTACTACTATTTTCTAACTTCCAAAAAGAAAATAATGCCCACAGAAACATCTGTCCCATAGAGTATATAAAATGTGTCCATCTTAAATCTTCTCTAAAAAATGGAAACCGTGGTACGTTTTTTCTTTTAAAAATATAATACAGCAATTCTGCCAGTCGCCGAGATGTTGCTGACGTTGGACAGCCCAGCATCTTATAGCCTATAATTATCACACTGGTTAAGGATTTGTACTCCATGCCTCGGGTCAAATGGCCTTCACTTGTCACTTGTTGCTTTTTTGCTTTCCCTGCTGAGTTCATCTCAGAGAAAAAAAAATCTATGTCTATATACTGGAACTTAACAAATGTACGAACCTCAAAGAAGGGGGAGTCCGTACACTATAGGTATATACATATATATTCCTGAATCCTACAAAGGTGCACACACAGAAGTAGGGGTAATTCCATACAATCAAAATAGTGTTTCTAATTTTAAAAGATAAAGGACAGGGAGACGGCACTTTCCAACGCCATCTCATGGAGGTTGTTCTTAAAGCATGAATCTGGTCAATTTTCTCTTTATCAGCCTGAGAGACAGGGAGAAGAGAAGAAAAAATACATGAAAATGCAAAATGATGTTGGCAGTGCACGCTCCTTACCAATGAATTTCATCAAACCAATGCACATCCAACTAGATAAACATCCAGATATCAAACTTTCAAAAAATTAAAAATACAATTGAGAGAGGAGAGTTAGATGTAAAAATAGGCATAGACACAGAAATGAAGATAGGGATGGAAACAAAGAAAGATATAAAAAATAGAGATTCAAAGAAAAAACTCGCAAATCAGTATCATTACTATTGCTACATTATCATCCTAAGTAGGATACATCAGAAGCAACATATGCAATAATCATCAAAGAAGAAGAAGAAGAAGTAGAAGAAGAAGAAGAAATGGAAAACTTTCCAGAAATGAAGCCTAGCACTTGCCATTCGCGAAACAATAAAGTACCATAGTTTGATCTGGTCCTTGTCGTGTTTATGATGTAAAAAAATAAAGTTGAAATCTTGAAGTCATTATAAAATGGAGAGGATACAAATACATATACAAAAAGAAAAGAGAGAGAAAAAGAAAACGTTCATTTATGATACAAATATATAGATTCAAATGGCAGGACTCTTATCAGAAAAGAAGACTAACCAGACAGAGTTCACCTGAGCAGAGCTGTGGTTCAAGAGACGCCTAGAACTGAAGACCGAGAATTGATTTTGAAGCTAAATTTTTCTCTAGGGCATTCAAGAAACTCTGAATTGGAAAAGTGAAAAGAAAAAAAAAGAAGAAGAATGAGGAGTGGAAGAATGAAAATGAAAAGGAGAAGAATGAGAATGAGAATGAAAAGGAGAAGAATGAGAAAGAGAAGAAGGAGAGAAGGTGGTGGTGGTAAAGAGGGAAAAGAAATAGAAGGAGAAGAAGGAGGAGGAGGAGGTGGAGGTGGAGGTGGAGGTGGTGGAGAGAAGAGGAGGAAGAGAATGAAGAGTTGAATTAGGTTTGAAAAGGGGAAAGAGTAGAGAGGTACATGAGGAAAGACCTAAAACAGAACAAAAGGAACACACAAACCAAATACACATATCCTTTCCTATACTCATTACCTTACCATATCCAATGGAATACACAAGTTTTGATAAAAAAAATTATCTTAAATATAAAAAGACCTTCCTTCTCCCAAACAGAAACAGTGTATATAAAAATAAATAGATGAGAGAATAATAAACATAAAGAAAGTTGGTGGTGTGAACGTGGGCAAAATCTGAAGTTTTACCCTGCAATCATAGACAGATGAACCGGAAGATGACAAGCAGGCAAGCTAACAAGCATCTCTCGTCCCTCCAGACAGACTTGACAAATGTGAAGCAGCCATCAAGCGAGACCTGAGAACACCTGGTCCCAACGACGTGTTTTTTTAGACCTAAGAGCCACTTGACGATGAAGAGCTTTGTGCTTCAGCTTTGGCTAGGCCTAAGGCAGCTTTCAGCAACGCCACCACGTCACCTTTTTTATGTTGCTCATCTGGAAAAGGATAAAGAATTAACTACAGTTGCATTTCTATCTTCTGACAAAGAAAGAGATGGATAAAGAGAGGGAGAGGGTAAAGGAGGGAAAGAGGGGGTGAGGATAAGAGAAGGAGAGAGAGGGGGAGAGGGAGAGGGAAAGAGGGAGAGGGGGGGAGAGGGAGAGGGAAAGAGGGAGAGGGAGAGGGAAAGAGGGAGAGGGAGAGGGAGAGGGGAGAGGGAGAGGGAGAGGGAGAGGGAGAGGGAGAGGGAGAGGGAGAGGGAGAGGGAGAGGGAGGGTAAGAGGGATTAGGGTTGGGGTGAGGGAGGGAGAAGAAAAGGGAGAAGGGGAGAAAGGGAGAGTGGGAAAGGGAGAAGGAGTGGAATAGGAAGAGATAAACAGATATTTAACAAACAAGATACCACAAACAATGAGACAGACAGGTAATATACCAGAGAAAAAACAGGCAACACACAAACCTCCAATGCCAGTAACATCACGTTCCAACTGGAGCTTAGCCTGTGCAATCTGCAACATGCCCCTCTTCAATGGAGCCCTTACTCAGCAAGCGTACGATATGTACAGGCCTGGAATAAGAGACAAAGGTTATGAGACCAACCTCAAAAGTATTTCCTGCATTATTAAAGCAAGAATATTTTAAACATTCTTTAGCAATAATTTTGGCTTCTACTAAAGTCCACATGCTCTTGCTTTGAGTAGCAAGGAAAAAAAAAAAAAAAAAAAAAAAAAAAAAATATGGTTGCCTTTCAAGATATTTTATTCATGAAGTTTGGCCTCAACTTCTAGACAAAATAAAATGCTAGCAATACCCCAACTTCTAACATTCTATGAGCCAACATTACAGTTACTAACTGAATATGCACAATGTCCTATTTGCCACCATAGTGAAAGGCCTATCAAAAAATGGCGGGATTTTTTTCCTGTGACATTTTCGTCATGAATGAGACATACAGTGTCTTCTAATATACCTGGTCGTGTTTAGCAAGGTTAGTTCAGCCACACCCTTGATATCTCTTACATACCCTTATGCCCCTTGAAAATCCTCCTCTGCCTAAGCCAATCAGTTACTTTTATGTATCAGATGTTTTATAATAATGATAATGATAATGATAATAATAACAATAACAATAATAATAATAATAATATTTTAAATTATGATTTTTTGACCAATCTGCTCATATTTTCCAAACTGTACCCAAATTTAAAACTGGGCTTTGAGGTACAATGAAAATGTGTTTTTTTCTTAATACCAAAGTATACTGGCAGCTCCATTGCATTTCTTCCTAAGGGACACAACACTTACTTAGTCTGGCCAACCCTGTGGCAACGGTCCTCAGCCTGCTTGTCATTGTATGGGTTGAAGTCTATGTCATGGAGAATCACGGTATTGGCTGCAGTGAGGTTGATGCCCAGGCCACCAGCACGGGTTGAGAGCAGAAAGACGAAGATGTCTTCATTCTCCGTAAACTCATCAATCAGTTCTTGTCTGTGAATTGGTAGTGATTGTTAATGAAAATATCATTACTCTCCCCATCTACTTTTCTTGAAAGAAAGAAAGAAAGAAAGAAAGAAAGAAAGAAAGAAAAAAAGGAAATTGCTAGGAAAGTAGAAACATCTTGCCAGTACTATTTTTTACATAACAATTTCCTGCATCAGAATTAGAGAGAGAGGGATAGGGAGAGGGAGAGGGAGAGGGATAGGGAGAGAGAGAAAGAGATGGAAGGGGGGGGAGGAGGGGGAGGAGGGGGAGGGGGGAGGAGGGAGGGGGGAGGGAGGGAGGGAGGGAGG
>NC_061853.1:29164067-29171567 GCF_019202785.1 Penaeus chinensis
ATGCATTGATTTTCAAAGAAATCACTATATATTTTCAGATCTGTATTAATCCTTTCAGAATGAGTCCTTCCAATTGGTGCATGTCAATGATTAGCTATTTTTCAGGCATGCGTAACCCTTTCCTTGTCACGGTTGTCATCGGACTGTCAACCTTGGTGACAAAACTTTTTGCTGAATAAAATATAGAACATTCACTGAACTGCAACATGGTTGCGCACTGAACAAAGACTTAGTTTTAGAGCACAACACCCTTGTTCATCTAAACCATACCTATCAATCATGTAATGCCTAAGCAGTATAATTATTTCATTCCACACTAAAATATTATTTGAAGATATCCCACATCACTATTGTTAATGAAAATTGACCTTACTCAACCAACCATGCTGCTAGTGCACTGGAATCTACATTAATGGCAAAATTTATACAGAAATAACAATAACCTAAAAAAAAAAAAAAAAAAATTATGAAAAACTTAAAGAACCTGTCACAGCCATTCACTCAAGATATGCCCATATCAAACTTACCTGTATCCTGTTTTGGAGGAGCTTATCTATTTTGTTAATATATATAACAGATCTTATTTTACCATTTTACTTGTGACACTGAAGTAATTATGCAAGTTTCACACTATTATGAAAAAAAAAAAAAAAATCACGTAAAAACTAATAACAAAAGGTCACACTTTCAAACAACAATTTTTTGTCTAACCTCTCATGCTGCAATATTTTACCATTACCTTTTAACTCTTTTCATCTGGACCATTCACATAGCAACATGCAGAGCAGACAAACCCACATCTTATTAACAGCTAAACATCTCTCACTCACCTGATTCTGTCTTGCTTTTCTACTGAAAGCTTCTACAGTTTCGGTGTATATTTTCTGTTGCCGTTTAGACATGGGGGCATATCTGACCTCATCTGTTTTCTTTGGTAGGTCCTAAGAAGAAACCAAAAATGGGTTATTTATCAGTTGCATTGCAATCTGCAATCAATGCCATACCTATGTATAGAAAATAATTCATAATAAGAGTTGCCACAAAAATCATAAAGATCTAAAATACATAAGTTACAATTCATCACTCATCTACTGTTTGATATTTTCCACATATACTTCAATTGTCATTACCTTAAGTACATCGCACTTTAATCTCCGCAAGAAGAAAGGTTTCATGATTCTTTTGGCTTGTTCTATCCTCTCGCGCTCAAACTTTCCCTTGCTGCCACTATCATCTGATTTCTGTTGAGAGTACACTCAAAATCAATTAGGAGAAAAGTGACCATTCTTTAAAAAAATAAATATATTTATCACAAAAATAACTATAAAACCAATACCACATGAGAAAATAATATCCAGAGAAAAGAAAAAGATAACAGAATGGAAACCAAAAATACACACAGAGAAAAAGAATACATTAGAATTGCATAAATGCCACCAATGCAACACATTCTAATTTTGCTGACTGGTAACTACATGACTGTATTAACTGTACCTTCACATCATCTTATACTCTAAAAATCAGATAAACATCAAAGTCAGCAGATACCGAAGTACTCACAGGAAACATTGAAAACACTCTCTTCAGCTCTTCCTTCTTGCTATCGAACAGCTGCGGCATGACAAATATGAGAATGGACATTAGTTCTACGAGATTGTTTTGTAGTGGAGTACCAGTAAGCAGTACACGCCGTTGACCCTGGAAAACAAACAAAACAATGATAAGAAAGGTATTTCTGATAAATTAGCATATATTACACAACAAGTATAAGAACAAAATGATAGTAATAACAAAAGCCCTTACTACTGTAAACATGAGAAACGAGTCTTACCTTAATCTTCATGAGATTTTCATAGCGCTGTGAAGCCATGTTTTTCAGCATGTGGGCTTCATCTAAGACTATAGTATGGAATCTTAGCTTCTTGAACAAGGCTCGGTCTTCTGTGCTCGTTGTCACCATAGTGTATCTGGATCAAAGATGACAAAGCTAATTACCTTCATTCTATTTAATTCTAACAAGTAAATAAGATTTTGCTATCAACTTGGCTGTTAATCAGGACACAGGTTCATCATCCTTTCATTAACATACCAACTACCTTCTATCAGCTGAATATTTAGTGGATCAGATTGGTTTATAGCAAAAAAATTACGTAACCATTTCACTCACAATAAATTTTAGCAAAAGAGTACATACGTGGTCAGGATAACGTCGGGTGTCTCTTCAAGATTGTCATTCATGATGTCAATGCGAATGCCTCTCCTTTCATCTTGGGTTCCATGGTATTGGAGAACGGAGAGAGCGGGGCACCAAAATTCCAGTTCTCGTGCCCAGTTATCTAATGGGAAAAATATTATATTAACCCCCTGCTACTGCGAACTACATATATACCTCACAGAAAATTTGATTGAAATAAGGGGATATCTCCTTGATGTTGGCTGGAAGAATCAAAGTCTCCATAACATGTGTAAAGTCTTATCAAGTTGAAGGGGTTAAATCAATGACATTAACCAATCTATCTAAAAACAAAAACAAAAACAAAAACAAAAACAAAAACAAAAGTGCGCGCGCGCACACACACACACACACACACACACACACACACACACACACACACACACACACACACACACACACACACACACACACACACACATATATTCAGGCATATATGCATCCATTTACTTATCCTCCAAACCCTTTTTCTTCTCCAATCTTCTCTCTCTTTCCCAATACAATTTCTTCTCTTTTGCCATATTTTTTTTCCATATTTCATGATCAGTCTTTTACACCAAAGTGTCCTTTAATCCCTGACCTCACTCTAGCTTTATTTCTGGTTTCTTATCCAAATGATAATTAAAGCCACTAATACATCTAATGATAAAGCATTACATAAAAACAGATCACCCAGGTAAATGTCACTACCAATATGTCTGCAAAGTAACTTCCCACGAAGCATGATTGAAACCCCCGCACACCAATGCATAGCCCAAACCAAGGCTAAACCAAAAAAGAAAGAAAGAGAGAGAGAGAGAGAGAGAGAGAGAGAGAGAGAGAGAGAGAGAGAGAGAGAGAGAGAGAGAGAGAGAGAGAGAGAGAGAGAGAGAGAGAGAGAGAGAGAGAAAGAAAGAAAGAAGGAAAAAATGAAAGAAAGAAAGAGAGAAGGAAAAAATTAAAGAAAGAAAGAAAGAAAGAAAGAAAGAAAGAAAGAAAGAAAAAGTAGGAAAAAAGGAAAGAAAGAAAGTAGGAAAGAAGGAAGGAAGGAAGGAAGGAAGGAAGGAAGGAAGGAAGGAAGGAAGGAAGGAAGGAAGGAAGGAAGGAAGAAAGGAAGGAAGGAAAGAAAGACAGAAGAAAAAGAAACTCAACAATGACAACCGACAGCCAACCACTTACCAAGCGTAGAGGAAGGGACCACAATCAGACTTATTTCGTCAGGTTCCTCCACTTCCTTAATGTAAGCCAGGAAGGAGATGGCCTGGACAGTCTTCCCGAGGCCCATTTCATCAGCAAGAACACCATTCAGGCCTTGCTGGTGCATAAGGACTAGCCAATTTAATCCAATCAGCTGATAGCTCTTCATATGCAATCTGTTTTTTTGACATGAAAAATAAAAATAGTAAGTTATAGTTTCTTACATTATAAAAAAATATATATACTTTTTTTAAGATTTTGGTTATGTACATCAACTGTCAAATATTTCAACAATTTAATTTGCATGCATTATACCTTGCAGAGTCACTAACATAAAATAAAATCAAGTTACAATAAGACAAACCAAGATCAGGAAAAGGAAAAGGAAAATTAAAGGAAATAAACAAATACATACATAATATACATACATATATACATACATATATATACCTATACATACATACATACAAACATACCACTGTTGGACATATTAACATGTATACTTACGTTGTATTCATGATGCTTGGCTGTTTACTGATCCCTGCATCTTCCTCCCCACTCACAGTCCGTGAAACAATGGTCTGCATTTCCTTGGCAATGTTTTCACATTTCTTCATAAGCTTCTGCACTGTATTTCTTACATGCAAGATGGTCTTTGCTTCATTCAAGAGGTCTGTGCTAACATATTTCTCCGTTTGGAACTTGTCAATCTAGAAAGAAATGGGGATAATACATTTAGTATAAAATAAGTCTGGATATACCAAGATAAACCAAGATAAGAAACGTACAAGCAAAATAAAACGCAAAAACATAGCACAACTTTACAAAAAGGGGCAAAAGCCAACGACAAAAACACTCTATACAGAATACAGGCCAAAGACGTAAAATCACAAGCCCACACTAAACCCTCTGTATTTCAAAAATGCAGATTTCATAATAATTTTCCTGTCTGTATCCCACATACGCACATAAATACCCAACTCACAATATCTTTCCAGTCGGTGAAGGGTCTAATCTGGGCAACAACTTCAGCTTTCTTCTTAGAGCAGCCGCTGATGGCCGCTAGTTCACCCACAGATGCCTCGTTAAAGAACTGCAATACCAGCTGTCGGTCCGTGGTCATATGTGTGTCTGGTTCCGTATCGGAATCAGCATCACTGGAAATGAATTCATATTTGTCAAGATAAAATTCATTTACAAAGACCTTGGGTTGGTGTTTTATCTTTAGAATATATATATATATATATATATATATATATAATATGTATACATTTATTTATTTATTTATTTATTTATACATATTTATACATATCTATATAAATATGTGTCTATACATATATATATATATATATATATATATATATATATATATATATATATATATATATATATGTATATATATATATATATATATATATATATATATATATATATATATATATATATGCACGAATATAAACATATATACATACATATAATATATATATGCACACATACATATAAATATAAATAAATAAATAAATAAATATATATATATATACATATGTCTATATAATTTATATAATATACATACATATACATAAACATATACATATATATACATACATATACATAAAGAATGAATAGTTTGAATATATATATGTATCTATGTATGTATATGTATATGTATATGTATATGTATATGTATATGTATATGTGTATGTATATGCATATGTATATCTATATGTATATCTATATGTATATGTATGTGTGTGTATATATATATATATATATATATATATATATATATATATATATATATATATTTATATATATATATATAAACATATATATATATATATATATATATATATATATATATATATATATATATATATATTCAAAGTATCCATTCACTCTTTATCAATCTGTATAATACATGCCTATTCTAAATATTAATATGTTTTATACTGAGGAAGTTTCCTTTCCTGGAGCCATCTAGCTGACCTACCTGTCATACACCTTTGACCCTCCAAAATTGTAGTCTTCCTCCTCCTCTTCCATGTCTTGCTCCTCTATCCTTGCCGCAGCTTTTGCTAAGATAGGAACAAGATTGAAGTTACATAACAATCTTTTTGGAGACATTTAGCCAGTCACAGTAGAAATAATTTATATGGGTTGGAGTCAAATTGTTAGAATCTTCTACGAATGTATTTTCTTCCTTTATCTCAATTCATCATATCAAGATCATCTATGATCATTATGATTAATATCAACACTGTTTTCATCTTCATTATCATGATCATCATTAGTATTAATACTCTACTTTACATCTAAAGGAAATTTTGCAAACAACACATTATCAACACGTCACGACAAAAACACAAGCAAACACACACCTTTCCACGACTCCTTTTGTGCTCTGACCCTTTCTCTTTTGGCATTCTTCTTCATCTGCTGTAATTCCCTCTCGGAATTCTTTGAATGTCTCTCCTCTTCTCTCTTCTGTCTCTGTTCTTGTAGGAACTTTTGCTTTCTCTCTTTCTCTAATTTATCCAAATCTCTTATGGTCAACTGGGCATCCCATTCATTCTTCCTGAACACATCCATCATTTCCTGAAGTTGAGATAGAATCACTTTACATAACAAAGCAAAAAAAAAAATAATAATAATAATAAATAAATAATAATAAAATAAAATAAGCCTATCTATTTCAAAATCATCTGTAAGTTGCTGACAACCTCCCCTTTTTTATTTTGAGAGGATTAAAATTAATATAAAAATCATACAATCTAGAAATTACCTTAAATTCCCATTATTTCATTAACCCCTTGCCGACGGATACGACGGGTAGACACGTGCTTTGCCCACTGTTAGTACTTGTTTGATTGTTTATACACATAGATGGCTATACTTGTACTAAGTCACCAATGAGCCAGTTAGGAGTACTGCCTGTCTCGCCCGTTCACCCTTTTCTTTGATTTACGAAATATTTTACATTATCTTATTTTGCTGTTACTAATATTAAAAAACATTATAATAATTATAATGTTTATAATAAAAATAACACCATCGATATCCATAGCACTAGTAAAAAACACGTTTTTCCCGCCAATTCAAATCACATATGGTCACATGGTCTATTAATTGACTCCTTTGTGGCTAAGCACTAGCAGAGCCATCTATGAGCAGACATTTCACAAAAAATATAGAAAATGGGCACAGCATTTTCCCCATTTTTTGTTCATTTTCCCCGACGGCATTGGGTTAACACAATAAAAGAAATCTGTTGAATACATATATTTGATATTTCTCTCTAAAAACCAGTTTGAGCAATTGAAAAAACCTACTCTACTCTTTCACTAACCCCAAACAGTCACATTAACAAAATCAACACTCCAAAATAACCTATGATCTAAAGTTAACCCAGCTTGTACTCCTCAAAATTAACAGATAACATACCATCTTCTCAATTTTGGGGTAAAGGCTTTCAAATGTCTCGATATACTGTTCGATCTTCTCATCGTCTTCACCAGTAATCCTATCCGAGTCAGAATGGCCGTTGAGCTGCATCTTTTTTGCTGGAGGCTTGATGACATCATCGTCATCGTCATCTGATACCACAAGGCGAGCTCTCTTCACAGGCTGTAGGATGGAGAGAAAGAAAATAAGCAGTGACACTAACAAAAAAATTAACAATATCTACAAGTAGTATACATTCCTGCCTAGTTTCCTTAGGTTAGATTATGTTAGGTTACGTTTGATCAAATCATGTCCTATTAGGTCATAGTCCTTTCAATTTGCACACTCCTTCGTCCTCACGTTGTTCCTGCACCTCACTATACTTTTACACTCGCAGAATAGGCTGCACACAACATGTCAACAAATCCTTACCTTGACCCGAATAAATATACCATCCTGGCTGTCCTGGTCCTGGTCCACTGATGTGCTTGAGACAGACTTGCTGGGTGAGAGGCTGTTGATTAGAACCTTCATGGGCACTCCTCCCAGGGGGTTCTCGGAGGAGGTGGGGGGTCCGTCCTCGTCATCTGTTTCCGCATCATAGTCCTTCTGGTCTGGGCTTGGCGGCTGGACAAACAGAGGCTTTGAGA
>NC_061853.1:29184067-29189067 GCF_019202785.1 Penaeus chinensis
GATAATAATAGTGGGGTCAATCAATGCCTATCTGTGGTTAATGGTTAATGGATACAAAGCAAAATAAATAAGCTAGACATCATAGGTCATATAGCAGGATATGAGTAATAGTGAAAAGGTTAAAGAGGGGGATTAGTTAATGATTAAATGTGATACACATCAAAAGTCATATAGCAGTTCAGGTAGGTAGAGATTAACAAGAGAGATAAGTTTTCTGAGGAAGAAGAGTGGAATTTTGCAACAATGTCCACAGGGTTTTAATTAGATTAGCAAAAGAAGAAAGGGGTTTAAGAGTGATCAGGAGAAATGTCAGGAGGGAAAGAATCCAGGAAAGGAAGCTGTTGTAACAAGGGTTGTATGTGTATCCAAGGGGAAGCAGAAGGGATAATGGGGAAGGAGGGGGGATGATGCGCCTGAAGCAGGGGGGAATGGGATGTGTTGAGAGGGAGTGGGAGGAAAGGGTGTAGGGGGAATATGAATAGGAGGAGTATGGATGGTGGCAGATACTTTGAGTGCATAAGGAATGGGAGCAGAGAGATTGAAGGATAGATGAGGCATAGGCATGTTATCTTGGGTCCTGATTAGAGTTTCAGCAGTGGAGCTGGTTGGGGTGGTCTGAGAAGCAAAGGTTTTCTAATGAGGGAGAGAAGAGGAGACAGATGTTTGAGAAGAGGAGACAGATGTTTGAGTGGAGGGAGAGGTTGATGGTTGAGAGGATGGGGTACGAGAAGATTAGGGGAGTGTTTAGCTTGTCCTGTGCAAGGAGGAGGAGGGGTATTTATTTGTTTATTGAAAATTTTCTGCAGCATCAACATCTAAAGTCATTAGCGTTGTATTCAATGCTCTCAGGTAAGGAAATGTGCCAGACATCAAAGTTCATATAGCATTATGATGAAATATTGTGGCGAACTGGGTAAAAATGATTTAACGATTAGGATGAGTGGACAGAAGGAAAAGGGAAGGGGGAGAAGAAAAGACCATGCAAAATCAGTTGAGGTGAGGGCTGAGGTCCAAGGTAGGGGTGATCCCCTACATTGGGCCTCAGTCTCTGTCTCCTAAGCTCCCTTCCACAACAGCGAGCAGGGAATGGGGGGGAGAGACGGATAGGTACCAAGGAAGTAGTTCTTTGAGTGTTTGGATTTAGAAAGGCAAAATAATTTGACTAGATGTGGGAGACGGTAGAAATTAGATGAGGAAGAGATACTGGGGGAGATGTAGGAACCTCTTGGGAGGAAAGGGGAAGGGCAGAACATATTTAGAGTACAGAATGAGAGAATGGTTAATGGTTAAAAAGCAAAGTATATGTGCTAGACATCAAAGGTCATATAGCACTATAGAAAGGTGTAATAGTGAAAAAGGTAAACAGGGGGGTTAGTTGATGTATAAATGCGCAAGGATGTCCATAAGGTAAGGCAGGGAGAAGAAAGGGGTTTAAGAGCAATTAGATCACAGTTTCTGGGAAAATGTCAGGAGAGTGAGAGACGGAGGAGGTTCATGTAGCTGAAGCAGGTGGGAATGGGATGTGTTGGGAGGGAGTGGGAGGAAGGGATGTAGGGGGAATATGAGTAGGAGGAGGATGGATGAAGTGTAGGTATGTCATCTTAGGCCATGATTATACAGTTTTGAATGTCTTCTATGGTTTCTGCTGTGGAGTCGGTTGAGGAGGTCCAAGAAATTAAGGTTTTCTTAGGGGGGAGAAGAGGGTACACATGTTTGAGGGATGGAGGGAGAGGTTGATGCAGACGATGGGGTAGAAGATGGGATGGACCGTTTAGCTTGTTTTGTGTGATGAGTTGGGCGAGGATGAAGAGGGGTAGGTACCTGGGAGTGTCTGGAATAGTGGTGGAGTTTGGAGTGTCTGGAGTTAGAATGGCCAAAGAATTTAACTGGGAGAAGGTTAAAAGGTTAATTACAATATTCCCCATTTTCCTCCATAACATTTCAACACCCTACTTCGATACAGGGTAAATTTCTAGAATGGTATCTGTGGATTCCTCTCACCCTCTAGTCCACATGAATGTAGGAATTATGCCACTGAAGCCCCTCAAACCCTCACACTCTTGGCCCCAATAGCAGAGGAGAGTATGAAAGATACCAGGGAAATTGTGGGGTAAAATATGAATAATATACATAGAAACAGTCACTATATTGCCTTATACAGGGGGCTACTACCCCCCAACCCCTACCCAGGAAAACAATGAATCCTCCACATATCCACAGCCAGGTAGAATGCATGACCGACATGCAAGAGTGCCGAGTCTGTCAAATGCTCTACCTTGCCATGAATACAAGGAGGATTCTTTATTTTCCTGAGCAGGGTTTGGGGAGCAGCAGCAACCCAAAAGGGGGGTCACATACAGCACAGCCCCCTGCACAAGAAAATATAATGACGGACTCTGTGTATACTATTCATATTTTACAACACAATTTCCCCAGTATCTTTCATGCTATCAGGGCCAAGAATGTGGGGGTTTGGGAGGTTCCATGGCATGATTTCAATATTCTTGGAGAATAAAGAGTGAGAGGAATCCATCAATACCAAAATCGTCGCAACTGGTTTTGCAATGCTATCCCAGAAAATTACCCAATGAAGTAAAAAATAGGATAAATCTTCCTCTGTTTTTAGCCAGTTGGAACACATTCACATACATTCTTGGCTGGAATATATCTTTTCGGAATATATGTTCTACAGCAAGTTTCATATACATATATATATATATATATATATATATATATATATATATATATATATATATATATATTTACATTAGAACCCAGTTAAAGAACTTCAAAAGAAGAAAAAATCTTGCTTATTACAATATAACAAATATAAAATTCATTAAGACAACATCTAATCCTTATGTTTTAAACTATACTCATAGTTAATTGATTTTGCACTCCATTGCTATATACCTTGAATATCATCTTATGTTAGATTACATAATTCTGTATTAGATCAGGCAAATAAATGTCTTAGTTAAGTACAGAATGGAATAGTACGTCAATTCTTATTACAATCATCCAAAATCTTCCATACATTAAGTGTACATTCAGCTAAACAACACATAGGACTATCTATTTCACTTCCCATATCAGGATAATAAGTTAACAAAGTTGTAAATATTAGTAATATATAGAAATAGGTGTCACTCGAGTTTCGATTTCTAATTCCGTTGATAGCAAAAAAATCTACTACAATAATTACGTAAAAACAACATACTTGCAACTTCCCGGCATCATCATCATTCATAACAAATATAGATACACAACCTCCCGAGATGAAATTCATTGCATCAGTAATGTTTCTTAATAAGTATATTAAAGCTAAAGACTTCAACGTAAAATTTCAAGAAAACACACACGTAAAAAAAAAAGAGAAAATTCACAATTACAATGTTTTCATTCCATAAACTCTTTCCTTCCTTCATGTTTCTCCTTAAACCCGACACCCTATTCATAAATAACCAAATAACCCAACCAAACCTCGTTCCATTCCATTTATCAGATACCACGAGACGAGGCCGCATGTTTTTACCTCATGAATAAGAGGAATAAGAGGTCCAAGAGTCCGGAGTCGCCGAGGTAAACAAAGAGGAAGTGAACAGCTGATGCTTCCCGCCCCGACATGTCTTTGGAAAATAAGTATTGCTTTATTTCCCTCCTTATTTCCCTCTGTTTGATATTCGGAGAAGGTTAAAGTCGCTAATATATTTCTTTCGTGTAATAGACTTCATATTTAAAAATAAAAAAATGGGCTTTATTTGGCTAAGTTTTTATTTTTATTTTTGTGACTTTTAGCGTTCGCATTGTAGCGGATTCAAGATGCGTTCGGGTTCTTGTAGAGAGCATGCCGGGCCGGCTCAGAGGATGTGAAGTTATCCAACAAATTCACAAAGAAATACCTTTCATAGAGTCGTGGTTATAAATATACATTGATATGTTCATGTTTTTTAATTAATATATATATGCATATATATACATATACATACATATATGTGTATATTTATGTATGTATGTGTATATGTATATATATATATATATATATATATATATATATATATATATATATGTATAGTTGTGTGTGTGTGTGTGTGTGTGTGTGTGTGTGTGTGTGTGTGTGTGTGTGTGTGTGTGTGTGTGTGTGTGTGTGTGTGTGTGTAATTTGTGTGTGTGCGTGTGTGTGTGCGTGTGTGTGTGCGTGTGTGTGTGCGTGTGTGTGTGCGTGTGTGTGTGTGCGTGTGTGTGTGCGTGTGTGTGCGTGTGTGTGTGTGTGTGTGTGTGTGTGTGTGTGTGTGTGTGTGTGTGTGTGTGTGTGTGTGTGTGTGTGTGTGTGTGTGTGTGTGTGTGTGTGTGTGTGTGTAAATATATATATATATATACATATATATACATATATATATAGATATATATATATTTGTGTGTATATATATATTATTCTATATATAATCCTATGTGTAGTTATATATTAAGATATATATATATATATATATATATATATATATATATATATAGTTACACATAGTAAGGTATAGTTGTATAGCTCATAGCAGTTAAATATACATTTGGCTTCATAATACAATATGATTTATGAATTAAAATAAAAGGATATGATTAAAGGCTAAACATCATTCTCAATAAACTTCACCCAATGATGTTCCTCTGAAAATCTTTTTGTCTAAATACTAAAGCAAAAACAAAATTGTCTTCGTTCACTGCTTTTAAATCATGGATACTGACGAGAAACCTACTCCACTGAAAAAAAAATTAAACATCTAGAGCACAGGCTTATCTTAAATGTTTGTTGGAATCATTGTTTCAATTTTCCAACAATCTTTACTTGGCCAATCTTTTACTTTCTTTCCCGAGGATAAAATGTCAAAGTTTGGTTTTCAAATATTGGAATTTATTTGATGTTTACATACACTGACCAATTTTTACGTCTTGAATTTCCAGCTGGGTTAGTTAGGGTGGATAATATATTCCCATCCTCCCTTCTCTTC
>NC_061853.1:29199067-29206567 GCF_019202785.1 Penaeus chinensis
GGCGTCAGCCTAACTGCTTCACTAGTGTCTGCTGAGGTGGTAAGAAGTCGGATGTGTTGAATATTATGTTGTCTTTTTCACTGTGGCTTAGATATTTTGATTATGGATATAGATGAGTTAATGAATGAATGAGTTAGTGAATGAATATGGACATTATGCATATAAACAAAGATAAAGATATATATAAATACTGATAGATAGATAGGCAGATATATAGATAAATAATTACAAATATAGATATATTACCATTATTATTACTGTTATTACCATTCCTATAAGATAAAATAAATTACAACTAAAGGACTGCATAGAAGGAAAATATTAGTTCTGAAAAAGCCAAAACAGGGACATATTAAGTGCTTTTCTAGAGAATATGAAGCACAATCCTGGTCCAAATTAGACATTAATGTACATGGAGTCACCCTTTAAATATTTTGTTGAAAATCTGTTAGTAAAAAAGACATAAGTGATGTAACAAAAGAAAACCAATATAATATTTTTAGACTGCCAATGCTTTTCCAGTTACAAAAATGTATTACATAATTAATAAGGCTTTAATGAAGAACTGAGGTAGAGAGCCTAATTTCAAACTTCCTAATGAATATAATGATAATTTCAAAACCATAAACAAAAATAGCTGATGATGATGATGATGATGATTGATGATGATGATGATGATGATGATGATGATGATGATGATGATGATGATGATGATGATGATGATGATGATGATGATGATGATGATGATGATGATGATGATGATGATGATGATGATGATGATGATAAGGAATGGGAGTTATTATTATTATTATTCTAAAAATGAAATCAGGTAATATATCCTTTCAAAAATTTAAGGCAATAAATTTGTCAAAACACAAATAACTACAACTGCAGCAGTTTCTACTAAATCCAAATTTTTAAATTACCTTCACACACAGACCTCAAGGGACTTTCAGATTCACAAACACCTGAGTGACTGTTGCTCACGGTCTCACTTATCATCGACAACATTGCCTCCTCCGGGTCGCTTAAGGTATCTGCGTCGCTTGTCTTACCCCCTTTTATTAAGGAATAAAAACAAAAGGGCTTGTTAATTATATTAGATATTATTAGGGCATGAGTGTTTGGCATTTATCTTTTAAGGTATAATCTCCTGATGGGACAAAATTTATAATAATACCTGGTAAATTCATATTGTCACTAATGGCTTAGCTTAGGATATATACATTAAAACTAGAAGTCAGGCAATACTTAAGAAATAAGTGACAATCTGTTAGTTATTGTTTTTTTTTTTTTATTATCATCTGTATTGTAATTACATCAGCAGCAAATTTTCATTATCTCTCTAATTCACTTCCTCATTTTCCTATTCTCACTCTCATTACACTTTTATTTTCTGATTCTTCTTTTTTATCCCTCTCACTCTTTCCACCTTTATCCCCTCACCTCTCTTCTCCCTCACTCCCATCATTCTCTCTCTGTCACCCATTTTCTCATTCTTCTCCTCTTATTCATTGTCAATCCCTCTCCCTCTCATTCTCCCCTCTCTCATCTCTTTACCCTCTCTCCCCCTATTCCCTCTATATCTTTGCCCTTATCCCCCCCTTTATCCCTCTTATCACCTCTCCTCCCTCTCACTCCTATCAACCACTCTCACCCACTCACTCTCTCATCCTCCTCCCTCTCACTCTCCTCTCCCTCATTCCCCCCTTTATCCCTCTTCTCACCTCTCCTCCCCTTCGCCTTGGCCTTCTTCTTCACGAACCACCTGTGGTGCGCGAACTTCCTCCTCACCTCCTCCCTCTCCCTCATGACACAGCTCACCCCATTAATGGCCTCTGTCACAGCATCCCAGGCCTCGACCTTGCTCTGGACGGTGACGGAAATGGCGTCGAATTTCCCTAAGAGAACCTTCTTCCTCTTGGACACCTCTTGGAGGAGGACGCGGAGTTCCTCGTCGCTGAAGGAGGGTCGCTTCCTCCTCTTCGGGTGCGGTTCCATCCTTTTTTCTTTTTTTTTAATTAAGGGCTTGTGTCGTTTTTTAAAGGGGGTTGGGGGCTGTTTAGTGTGTTTGTGTGTGGGGAGAGGTTAGTCTTTTGTGTCTTTTGATTATGTCCGTCTTTTTTTTTCCTTTATCTTGATTGGGTGTGTTTGTCTCTGTTACACGTGTTGGGAGGAGGGAAGAGAGAGAGAGAGAGAGGAAGGGCGTGATGATGCCTCTCAGCTCTTGACACTGTGAAGAGGAAACTCTGTGGCTCAGACTGGGATGTGGCGCCATCTGTTGCATGGGAGATGGGTGGGGGATTCACACACGTACACACGCACGCCCACACACACACGCACGCACGCACGCACTCACCTCAGGTTGATAATAACAGCAGTGATGATGATAATAATGGCAATTATGTTCATAATGATAATAATAGTAAAATATAAATAATAATAATAATAATGATAATGATGATGACGATGATGACAATAACGATAATAAAGATAACGATAATTAAGATAACAGTAATGACAGTGATGAAAATTATAATGATAGTTATAATAATAATAACTAATATTACTCCCCAATCCCCTGCTCGTTGCTGTCGTGTGTGTGGGGGGGGGGGGTGGGGGAGACGGGGACAGAGGCCCATTAAGGGGGAATCACCTTTGCCTCAGTTCTCGCCTCAATAAACTTTACACGGTCTTTTCTTCTCTTCCTTTTCTTTTTCCTTCTCTTCTTCATTCCCTTCTTCTGTCCACTTATTCTAATCGTTAACTCATTTTCACCCTTTTCGACACAATACTTTATCACAATGCTATACTTGAGGGATTAGCCTCCAAATCCCACACTATCGCTGTATATTGTGTTCATAATATACAGTGCGTTAAATGTAATGACAGTAAATGGAGCTGTATTTGTGTTTCTCAAATAACAAATACTTCTTTTATCTATTATTTTTTATCTTATCACTTTTATCATTATTATCTTTATTGTCATTATCTTGATACTGATGGTAAATGTAACAATTGTTATTATCATTATTATTATTATTATTACTGTTGTTGTCCTCTTTATCATCATATCCCTACCATCGTCACCATCATTATTATCATTATAATTACTATTATCATTATCATTATTATCATTACCACTCTAATTTTCATTATCATTATTATTATTATCATTATTATTATTATTATCATCATTATTATTATTACTATTAAAATTATCATTATTAATATCATTATTAGCATTATCATTATTATCATTAGCATTATTGTCATAATCATTGTTATTATTATAATCATTATTATTACCATTATCATTACTAATATCATTACCATCATCATTATCATTGTTATCGTTATCTTTAATATTATTACTCGAATTCTTATAGGCATCATTTTCGGTATTAATTAACACCATTGTCAGCAGCATGGATATAGGTACTGGTACAATTACTCTATAGATAAGGTAATGTCACATTGTTTTCAATACATTGGTGTATGTGAAGAGGTATCTAGACGTGTGTATAGGCCTATACGGTATAATACTTTATGATAGTATAAGTGACTATATTATATAGTAAATAGTTTTTTTTTTTTTTTTTTTTTTTTACTACGTAGTTCATCCCCTTTATTGCAATAACTTTAATAAAAACAAAAACCGGGAATCCAGATACATGAATGTCAGAATGTATGATGTGATATTCTAAACAACAAAACAATTATATCTTTGTGTTATATTTGTTTATCATTTTAATTCTATTTTTTTCATTCATTGTATTTACCTGTTCATTAAAACTCCAAGTGTGTGTTTCCTGTTTTCAGTCAGTATCTTATCACTTTTAAAGCCTGAGAGAGAGAGAGAGAGAGAGAGAGAGAGAGAGAGAGAGAGAGAGAGAGAGAGAGAGAGAGAGAGAGAGAGAGAGAGAGAGAGAGAGAGAGAGAGAGAGAGAGAGAGAGAGAGAGAGAGAGAGAGAGAGAGAGAAAGGGAGAGAGATAAAGAGAGACAGAAACAGACAGGCAGGGAGAGAGCCTTTTTTAGTTTGACAAGTTTATTGAGATAAAGCTTACATCTCAAAAGGATGAGGTAACTTAGATTATCCTCACCCCTATCTTAATAAGTCCCTGTGTGGGCTCACATTCCTCATATAAAAAAAATAAGTATATTAAAAGATGATAATACATACATTACTTAAAATCCGAAAAATTCAAGTATCCAGAGTAAATGTTTTATATATCGGGTGAGTGATGTAACAGGATAAATTTCCACCCATCCTGAGCTCAGAGAGAGAGAGAGAGAGAGAGAGAGAGAGAGAGAGAGAGAGAGAGAGAGAGAGAGAGAGAGAGAGAGAGAGAGAGAGAGAGAGAGAGAATTTGTTTTCATTCATTTATTTCGCTCAGTGAGCGACAAGCCTTTACAACACAAATTAAACGTTGGCTATAGAGTATTCATGACATTCTACATTTGATTCACGCTATGAATCAAATGTAGAAGGAAAGACGAAATAAATACATGAATGATAAACAACGGAAGCTTGGGTGAAGTATTAACAGCCACCAAAATATGGGTATTGCAGAAGTATTACATCTAGATTGTCCTCTGTTAATAAGTACTTGCAGGCGTCTAAGACAGAGTCTCTGTTTGATATGAGATCAGCAACTTTTGGGCACTCGAGGCAGTATTGCTGTAGGTGGTTCGCATTGTGTGCGTCACACAACTTACACGATAAGTACTGGGAGAGAGAGAGAGAGAGAGAGAGAGAGAGAGAGAGAGAGAGAGAGAGAGAGAGAGAGAGAGAGAGAGAGAGAGAGAGAGAGAGAGAGAGAAGGAGAGAGAGAGAGAGAGAGAGATAAAGAGAGAGAGAGAGAGAGAGAGGGAGAGAGAGAGAGAGAGAGAGAGAGAGAGAGAGAGAGAGAGAGAAGGAGAGAGAGAGAGAGAGAGAGAGAGAGAGAGAGAGAGAGAGAGATAGAGAGAGAGAGAGAGAGAGAGAGAGAGAGAAAGGGGGAGAGGGAGGGAGGGAGGGAGGGAGGGAGGGAGAGAGAGAGAGAGAGAGAGAGAGAGAGAGAGAGAGGGAGAGGGAGAGGGAGAGAGAGAGAGAGGGAGAGAGAGAGAGAGAGAGAGAGAGAGAGAGAGAGAGAGAGAGAGAGAGCGAGAGAGAGAAAGGTAGGGAGGGGGAGAGAGAGAGAGAGAGAGCGAGAGAGAGAGAGAGAGAGAGAGAGAGAGAGAGAGAGAGAGAGAGACAGGTAGGGAGGGAGAGAGGGAGGGAGAGAGAGAGAGAGAGAGAGAGAGAGAGAGAGAGAGAGAGAGAGAGAGAGAGAGAGAGAAAGGGAGAGAGAGAGAGAGAGAGAGAGGGAGAGGGAGAGGGAGAGAGAGAGAGAGGGAGAGAGAGGGAGAGAGAGAGAGAGAGAGAGAGAGAGAGAGAGAGAGAGAGAGAGAGAGATAAAGTAAGGGAGGGAGGGAGATATATATATATATATATAGAGAGAGAGAGAGAGAGAGAGAGAGATAGAGAGAGAAAGAGAGGGAGAGAGAGAGGGGGTGAGGGTGGATGGTTTGTGGTAGAGACAGACAAAGATAACTTTTCACCATATTCGCAATATGTACAGTGTCTACCACGGGATGCATCGATGCATTACGCAATATATCCTCTTTACACACGATTAAAGAATTGTACAATTACAGTAACCTACGATAAACTAAATCAATTTACCTAAAGAACACATCCAAATAATGCATCATAGCGTACCAACATCCCATCACTCGTTGCATCATACTGATAACACGGAACAGATCACACCCTGATAGGTATGTGGAGATACACCACCGGTGCTGTACAAAACGAGGCAGTTTTAAGCTTGTAGTGATAGCAAGTGAGAGTTCGTATTGTCACTTCTTTTGGCCATACTAAGGTCCCTCTGTAGTGAGAACTGATTGTTTCTACGCCACTGATTTGCAATTATAGTGTGGTATGTATAGTTATGGCATTATTATTGTTCTTACTGGTATTATCATCATTATTATTTTTTGTAATGTTTGTCATTATCATCATCACTGTTGTTGCTGATGTCGTTATCATTATCATTATTATTATTGTTATTCCTATCATTATTATCACCATTATTATTTTAATTACTAGCATTATCAAAACTACTTTTATTATTGTTGTTACTTTTATTATCATTCTTATCATTAACACTTTTGTTATTTTCATTATTATTGTTTTTATTAGTTTTAGTAATATTTTTATTATTATAATTATCATCATCATCATCATAACAATAATAATAATTATTATTATTATCATTACAATCATTATTATCATTATCATCATCATTTGTATTGTCATCATTATCATTATTATTATTACTTTTGTTATTATTATTACTATTATCATTATTATTATCATTATTATTATTATTATTACGAATATTATATTATCATTATCATCATTATTATTATTATAATGATTATTACAATTATTATAATCATCATTACCATTTTACCATTATTATTATTATTATTATTTTATTGTTATTATCATAATCATTATTATCATTACCAATGATCATCACTATCATCAAGATCATTATTATTTTTATTAGTCTCATTATTTTTGTTATTATCATTATCATTGTTGTTGTTATTATTATTATCATTGTTGTTATTAATATTACAATTGTTAGAATTATTGTTTTTATCATCATCATTATCCTTATTATTATTATCATGAATTATTATTATTATTTTTATTATCATTATTATCATCACCATTATTATCATAATCATCATCATCATTTTTATTAGCTGTATTAGTATTAGTTTTTATATTATCATGATTATTATTTTTATTATTATCATTATTATTTTTACCATTATCATTATCGTTGTTATTACCATTGATGTTATCATTATTACCATTATCATTATCATCATTATTATCATTATCATCATTATCATCATTCTTGTAATCATTGTTATTAGAATTATTATACTCTCACTATCAAAATTAATGTCATTACTATTATAATTCGTATTGCTATTACTAATCGTTAACTATTATTATTATTACTCAACATTGTAATCATTATTATTAGAATTATCATTTCTATCAACACTGGAATTATAATTGCCGTTGTCATTACTGTCATAATTAGAATCATTATTACTGTTATAGTTACTATTATTATTAGAATCATTATTACTGTTATAGTTACTATTATTATTAGAATCATTATTACTGTTTTAGTTACTATTATTATTAGAATCATTATTACTGTTATAGTTACTATTATTATTAGAATCATTATTACTGTTATAGTTACTATTATTATTAGAATCATTATTACTCTCGTTATCATCATTATGATTGCCCCAGTTATAATTGCCTTTACATTATCTATAGATGATACGATTGTCATTATCAGTGACATCAGGTCTCCGTCGTTAGATTAGCGCACGGAGAGTGATAAAAGTGGGCAAATTTATACTAGCTGATAAGAAGC
>NC_061853.1:29244067-29246567 GCF_019202785.1 Penaeus chinensis
CCTTAGTGTCTCTATACCTTCATTGTAAATAACCAGCCGAATTAACTCCTTCGTTTGCAGTTGTCACCAAATTTAACAAAAGTAACCTTACCATCGGCTATGTATAAACCTTTCTACCATTCCAGTTACAGCTCATCCAACCGCTACTTTGATTAACCGCGATTTCTTTTTTTTTTTTTTTTTTTTTTTTTTTTTAATACTACTTCGCCAACCACGCGATGGGGAGGTAATAGTGGCGGTGGGGTGGGGTGGGGTGGTGGTGGGGGGGGGGGGTAGATTAGCCACGGTCTGAGGATTTTTTTTGTTTTTTTCATAATTTTATTCAATCTTGATAGTTATTAACTCGTGCCTCTATGGTATTTTCTTTACATAATTCTCTCGTTTCTTTTAACATTGTGTTTGTTACCCTTACCACTTTGCTGTTTTTTCTCATCATTATTTTCGTGTTTTTCTCACTGTTGTAGAATTTTTCTTATCGTTTTTGTAGTATTTTTATCACTTTATGTTTCTCTTGTCGCTGCCGCAGTGCCTCCCTTGTCACTGCTGTTGTGTTTTTTTTTTTTTTTTTTTTTATCATTATTGAAGTATTTCTTTCACGGGGTTTGTATCGCTATTTACGTTCTTCTTATCAGTTTTGTGTGTTTTTATTATTGTTGTAATATTCCTTTTTCCGCTGTTGTGTTTTTTTATCATTGTTTTAAAAAGTTTCTCTCACTGTTGTAGCGTTTCTCTTATTGTGTTTTTTATCATCTTATGTTTTTCTTATCATTGTTGTAGTGTTTTCTCTTGTCACTGTTGTGTGCTTCTCTTACTAATATTGTGGTGGTTTTCTTAATACTGTGCGATTTTCTTATCATTGTTGTAGTGTATATTTTATCACTGTTGTAATGCTTCTCTTTAGTTAAAGTTGTAGTGTTTTTCTTATCATTGTTGTAGTGTTTATTTACATAATTGTTGTAGTGCTTCTCTTATGAAAATCGCAGTGTTTATTTTAAAATTTATCTTATTAAAGTTGTAGTGTTTTTTATCACTGTGTACATGCTTCTCTTATAACTTATTCCCACAACGTTCGGCACTGAGAGCTTTGTGTAAGGCCCCAAGCGTATTATGATGAGCAGTTTGCAGTGCTATAGAACGGCAAGGACTTCCTATACACAATGGTTTTCAGTAAACTCCCGTGGATAATTTGTGAATATTTTTTTTTTCTTCTTTCTTTCCCATCGCATTTTATTATCTTTTTTTTTTTTTTTAATCCTAGATCCACAGAACATCACGTGGGTAGAGGTATACAAGTTTTTTCTCTGGATTTTTTTCCTTATGGTAACGGCACCTGTATTAACAATTGGGGAATGTATATGTATAGTTTCGTATTAAAACCGAGGTACAATATCATATTATAGTACTCTTTTTCATTTTTCTTCGCGTATTAGTGTAGTCAGATGCATACGAGTCAGTAGCCATAAAAGCGTTCATTTTCTTCATAGAAATACAGTTGATAGAGTGACATGGCGTTAAGAATAAGAATGTTAGTAGTATGTATAATATATATGTGTGTATATACATACATATATCTATATGTATATATATGTATAAATATGTACACTCGCACATATATGCACATCTATCAATCTATCTATCTATCTATCTAAACATATATATATACATATACACATATAGATGTATACATACAGACGTACACACACATATATGTGTGTGTGTGTGTGTGTGTGTGTGTGTATGTGTGTGTGTGTATGTGTGTGTGTGTGTGTGTGTGTGTGTGTGTGTGTGAGTGTATGTGTGTTTTTATTCGAGTTTTTATCTATGTACACATATATATTCCTCTGAGTCGACGACCCACTGGCCACCAACTCCCGACCCGTACTTTGCAGAACCTGTTTTAGTACATCGTCTATTCTTAGTAGAAAGTATCCAAGAGAAGCAATGTAAGAACATAAACAAGGAGGAAGAGGAAGAGTGGGAGAAGAAGACGAAGGAAAAAAAAAATCATATTTCACCTCCTCCTTCAAACCGTCATTTCTCCTTCTCCTTCATATAATGTTTTTATTTACTTATTTCATTCATCTGTCAGTTTATTATTATTGTTATTACTTGCAATGAAGACGGTTGATCCTGCAATCTAGGACACAGTAGGATAACAAACGGCGTCCTAGCTCTAAGTAGGTTGCACATTTACGGGGGGGGTTGGGGGTGCTCCGGGAGTGGGGGTGTGGGAGAGAGAGGGAAAAGGGGGGGGGGAGTGGACGTGGGGGAGAGGGAGAGAAAGGATGGGGGGGGGAGTCATACGTTAAGCATCTGGCAAGCGTCTTCACACTCCTCTTATCTCCGCTGAAGACGACAGATTCTGTTCGGGAAGCGGGAGAGTGTGTTATGTCTGTCCCAGGATGGTTATATTTCAGTAGGTAGATAGTGTACTAATGTATTTCGCTGTAGGTTATAGACGGCGGTCTATAAATACCGATTGGCAATTTTTTTAACGATG
>NC_061853.1:29271567-29274067 GCF_019202785.1 Penaeus chinensis
TAAATATATATACATGCATATATGTATATATACATATACACATACATATATCTGCATATCTAGATATCTATCTATATATTCATTAATTTACATATGTATGTATGTACATATTATCCGAGTCTTCTACCTGTCTACATATCCATATCTATGCAAAAATACACCACATTTATAACTGAAAATGCTTCCAGGGTTAGCAATATTCAATAGGCTTCTTCATCCACAACTAAATCTCCATCCGCAGAGCCGTACAGTCTCCACAGCGGATCAGGAGATGAGTCCCTTGGCGACCCACTCATCGAAGACGCTGCACATCGTCTCCCCCAAGAGCGGGTTGTCGTCCATTGTCCGCACGACCTCCTCCACGCGATCTGTGAAGAACTCCTTGTCATCGTCGACCTTGGTGAAGTCCGGCGCGTCCTCGGAATCGATCACCATGAGGGGGATGTACATGCATGCCATGAGGACGCCGTACATATTCCTTGCGTTGTATTCCTCCGTCAGTTCCTCCACGGTGAAGAGCGGAGAGGTCCCTCCTGCGACTATGGTGGCGTCGAAGGAGGCCGTGTACGCCTGCAGGAAGTGTGGGAGGGAGGTCCGTCTCAAGGCGCCGTTGATGCTCGAGTACATCAAGGTCTGGAGGTCGAGGGCGGGGGAGCCCTGGCGACACAGCTGCAGGTCCAGCAGCATGACCTCGATCGGATGGCCGTCGTCGTCATACCTGCGTCCGGTGAAAAGCACGGAAGCTTGAGCCATTGTTTAGGGGATTAAAACGCACATAGACACATGCACGCGCGAGTCTTCAGACACACATACTTGTCTATACCGTAAACAGTTTTCGGAAGGAATCTGTGAACATATCCAACAAAACAGCAAGAAGCCGAAAAACAAATCATCGATGCCGAGGTTGCGTTTAAAATCATGCTAGTGACATATTTTTAACAGAAACTGAAACTTTGAAAGACATTAGTTTGAATTTAGGTTATATACTGTATGTCTGAAGGGGTAAAAATGTTGATGTTGACAGTAGTCTTAAAGTTTAAAAAACAATTCACAACACCAACAGACCTAAACACAAAATTGTTGGTCCAGCAGTCTCCGTGTCCGAGCATGGAGAAGGGCGGTCGCGTCTCCAGGTGTTCATCAAAGACATCAACTCCTCGAGGCTCCAGCTCCCTCAGCCATCTTGCCACGTCCTCGTACCCTTTAGAGTTCTCCGCAATCCCTGCCGCCGTCAGAAGGTCTCCCGATATGGCCGCGCCGATGTCTTCTCTCGATATCTTGCTGTTCTTTGTCCAGTCGAGCGCCAGGAACTTGTGCCGGACCCTAAGTTCTTCACCTGGGTGTTTCTGCTGCAGGAGGACTGAAGAGGCGTGGATTCTCGCCAGCTCCTGCAGGACGAGTACTGCGTGGGCGACGTCCAGCCCCTTCTTGCGGTCGGCCATCCGGTAACCTCGAGCCGTGAGGTCCTCTAGCATCATTATCTCTCGCTCTTCGGATTTGTTGTAGTGGTAGAATTTGGGAATTCGCAGGGGATTCAGTCCTGCTTCCGCCAACACGCCGTTCAGTTCCGGCAAGAGCTTCGTGTAGAATTCGTGTTCTTTGAAGAAGGACATGTTGGAAAACTCCTTAAAGGCGTCGGAAAAGAGCATCTTGACTTTGGCAACATACGTCAGCTGTTCCTCACGCCCTCCGATCGTCACCTGGGCCTTCACGCGCTTCACAGAACTCAAGTAATTGTCTCCCTTTTTACTCAGGTCCTCCGCCGCCCACGAAGTCAAGACGGCACCCTCGCCCTTGTCCGCGACCACTGCTCCTCGGACGTCACACTCCAGGACTTTGAGGACATCTCTTTCCTGAGCCTTTTCCTTACTCTCCTTCTCCTCCTCCTCCGCTTCTGGACGATGGGTCTCGCGCTGCCCTTGTTCTCGATCTGCTTTTTCCTCCGTTGCCGCAGACGTTTGACATATTGTTCTGTCACATTTGCCATCCTTGTTCTCGTGTTCGTCATGTTCCTTGTTCTCGCATACTTCCTGGTTCCTCTTCTCTTGCTCACCTTGTCCCCGAGTGTTTATGGGATCACATGATGACTGAATGTCCACTGGAAGGGGGGAAATATTCCTTAGCATTACTCTTGTTGGTTGAATCTTTCGACCAATGTTTTTCAAAAGGAGATTGAAGTAGATGGAACGTGAATAATCAGAGAATTAACAATAACGAAATATAGTATTGGTATGTACCCAAGATAGTAGTATCGATAAGATTTTATTCATTATTGAAAGACACTTCACGGTGTAATGATGCTAGTGTAGACTGTATTACGTTATATAAAAATACCAACGCAAATGACATATTATAGTCCTAGGATAATCATATCATTAATACAAGGGTAAGACTCAAGACACCATTACACTGATAGACTAGAATAGATACCCATAATTAATAATATTTGTAACACTTTACCAGCACAGAGCTTTGCGCACACCGATGCTCTTCATGTTTT
>NC_061853.1:29296567-29299067 GCF_019202785.1 Penaeus chinensis
TTATTCTTAATTTAATATTCGCTCTAATAGTTAAGTGCTCCACCAGAAAAAAAATTAAAAATAACAAGCAAGCTCAAAGTGCCATCGATAAATAACACGTGACGACGATAGATCAAAGCACATCACAGAACCGAGGTATCTCAAGTACGTTGAGCGTGTACTTAATTCATCTAATATATTTCACAAGATGAAAATCGTAAGCGCGAATTCCCACGTGCCACAAAATACCAGTTTATCTACTGATATACAAATAAAAACAAACACAAGACAAACAAAAGATTCCTGCCTAGATAAGAACTATGTACACGAACAAATACACACACACTCAAGCACGCACGAAACTCACTGTTGATGATTTTGATATGACGATAGAGCAAGTGCTAACCCGTGCATTTATGTTACTAACCTATAAATCTACTCATGCAGTCAAAACTACTTGACATCACCACGGTCCCCGAGTCGAGTTTTGTTATTTCTTTAAAGATCTGATCTAAGTGTTTGATCTCAAGATTAAATATAAGTCTTGCAGTACAAACGAACTTATTAATAATGTATATCAACGCGGGCTAAATTATGATACCTTTTTTTTTTGAAATTTGAATTCAATTTAGATGGCTGTGTAGTCTCCTCACAACACAGAACAAGTCAGTTATTCAATAAAATCAATGGTATATTTTGAATGAATTGTATGCATTGGTCATATCAAGTCCCACTTCTAGGATGCTAGAAATTCGACTTACTTTCAAAAAATATCATAATGTACTTATTCCTCAGAGTTTGCATCACAGCATTTAAACCTTTTTTAGCTTAACTGTCGACTGTATGTATTTCTTATCTTAATAAATAAGTTGATCGCTTACTGTATATACGGCACATCTGTTGCAGACATTGTTCTTTGATTGATGACAAACTTCAAGGTAATATCTAATGGTAAAAAAATATTATAATTAGTTATGATAATGACAATAATGATATAGATAGTAATTATAATAATGAGAAAGATAAAAAACATAATGATAATGATAAAAGCAATTATGATAATAATAACAAAAATGATAAGAGTAACAACAGTAGCAACAATAATAATGATTATCATTAGCATAATATCAATAGTAATTATTATAATGATAATAATTATAGTGATATTAATAATAATACAATTAATAATAATAATGATGATAATAATTATAATGAAGGCAGTAGTAGTACTAGTAGTAGTAATAATAATAATAATATACAGTAATAAATGCAATAACAAAAATAACATTGCAATAATGATGGCAATAATAATAAAAGTAATAGAAAATATAATAATAATAGTAACAATAATATTAATAATGATAATAATAAAGACAATGATAATAATATTAACGATAATAATGATAATAATATTAATGTTGACAATTTCAATAATATATTTAAGAACAATAACAATAATGCTAATAACATTAAATTCAATAATGATGATTATGGTGATAATAATAATGACAATAATAATCATAATGTTAACGATGATAATCATACTAATAATAGTAATGACGATAATTTCAATAATATCTCTAATAACAATGATAATAATAATGATAATAATGATAATAACAATAACAATAATGAAAATGATAGTATTAATTATTATAAAAGCGAAAATAATACTGATACTGACGATAACAATAATAATGATAATTATAACAATAATAATAAGGATAATAATACAATAACAATGACAAAACAATAATGATAAAAACGGTGATAATAATAATAATAGTAATAATAATAACAATAATAATAAGGATAATAATATCAACAAGAACAGCAAGAACACCAGCAATAATAATGATAAAAAGAGTAATTATTATTATAATTATCATAATAACAATAGTAATAATAACAGTGATAATTATAATAATAAAATTATAATAATAACAATAAAATAATAATAATAATAATAATAATAATAATAATATTAATAATAACAATAATACTAATAATAGAAATAACCATCATCATCATGATAATGATAATAATGCTAATGCTAATAGTAACAACAACAATGATAATAGTAATAATAATTGTGATTACAGTAATAATAATAATTATAATAATAATAAGAATCATAATAATAATAATAATAATGATAATAATAACAATAACAGTAATGATAATGATGATAACGATAATTATCATATCACAGTAACAATAGTAACGATACTGATAGCGATGATAACAGTAATGGTGTTAATAACATTAAAAACAACAAAAATAATAATGATAAGCCTAATAGTAACAACAGTACCATCACAACTAATAATAATGATAATGACTGACAAGACTCGTGAATAGTCCACGAAACAAACAAACAAAATAATGAACAAGTGAATGGATAAATCAAAGAAAACATATAAATAATAATTGAAAAATAATATGTACTTTCTTTCACCCTTTCACGCCTACCTTTCGCTTCCTGGCTTTAGGGACTGATGACTGTGGCAAAAAGGGGGGG
>NC_061853.1:29301567-29309067 GCF_019202785.1 Penaeus chinensis
TACCATTAGTATCATTACCATTACTATTATATTAAGCTAGAATGTCACAGTATCAAGGGGAAAAAATAGTTAAAGTGACCGCCTAACCTACTTTACCAAACAGACATTTTATGGACATCTCTGACGCGGATGTGAACGAAGAATTAGCAAGACGGTTTCTATCCCTTTTTCCTCTTCCTCCTTCTCTTTCATTCGGTTTTGTTTTCCTCCGTCTTCTCTTTTTCCTTCTTTCGTTTTCTTTTCTACTTCTCCCCTTTTTTTCGTCTATTTATTCTTCATGTTTTCCTCCTTTTTGTTTATTATAATTATTGTTGTTAATGTTATTATTGTTGTAATTTTTGGTACTGTTATCATTATCATTAGCCATGTTATTATTATCATTAGCCATAGCACCATATCATATCTTCGTAAGACTAACCTAAGGCAGTTCATTGTCGACCTCTACTCCTGCGACGCCGCTGGTGCCAATCCGCATTGGTCTATGCCGTTCCTTTGGATCCGTCAGTTGCGTGGAGAGAGGGAGCCTGTTGCATGGGAAACGGCTTGCTCCTCGCATTCTTTCGCCCAGGCATTGACTCCGCTAACCTAACGGGAGTGGATAGAGGCAATAATGCTATAGTCGACATCGAGTGATGGTGACCTTCGATATTATTATCATTATTATTATGAATATTATTATTATCAGTATTTTTGTTATTATTATTATTATTATTATAATTATTATTATTGTTATGATCAACCACAGATATTTTCACGGATCGCATGCAGCATTCACATCTCCGCATATCCGTATCTTCCCCCCCCCCCCCCTTTCCTTGAAGTCCCACCCTTCCCCCCTTGGAGTCCCCCCTTCTGTCCTTCAGCCCCTTCCCTTGATGTCATCCCCCTCACCCCTTCCCTGGGAGGCCCCCTACCCTTCCCCTTGAAGCCCCCTCCCCCACGCCACCCCTTGGAAGTTTCGCAGTGGAAAAATAGGATTTTTTTTGTGGGGGGGAGGGGGTTGAAATTCTTGACAATCCTAGCTTTTAAATTTGTCTTCTTTTCATCCGTTGTTTTATTTTTTCTTGTTTTTTCCTTTTTTTTTATTATATTTATTATTTTCTTTGATTTTTTAAATTCTCTTTCTTCTTTCCTACTTTTATTTCTTCTTTATTTTTTTCTTCATTTCTTTTTTTCTTTTTTGTTTTCCTCCTACTCTTGTTCTTCTTCTTCTTTTCCCCGTTGTACTTCATCATCATCTTTGTCTTTTTCATCTTCTTTATCCCTTCTTCTTCTTCTTCTTATTCTTTTTCATCTTCATTTCCCCATCTTCATCATCATTATCATCATCTTCTCCACCTCTTCTTCTTCATGTTCATCTTCTTCATTTCCCTTCTCCTTCTTTTCCATCTTCGTGTTCACCCTCTTCTTTTTCTTCTTCTTTTTCTCCATCTTCATGTTCACCCTCTTCTTTTCCCCTTCTTCTTCTTCTTCTTCTTTTTCTTCTTCTTCTTCTTCTTCTCCATCTTCTTCACGTTCACCCTCTTCTTTTCCCTTCTTCTTCTTCTTCTTCTTTTTCTTCTTCTTCTTCTTCTTCTTCTCCATCTTCTTCATGTTCACCATCTTCTTTTCCCCTTCTTCTTCTTCTTCTTCTTCTTCTTCTTATTCTCCATCTTCTTCATGTTCACCCTCTTCTTCCCCCCTTCTTCTTCTTGTTGTTGTTCTTCTTCTCCATCTTCTTCATGTTCACCCTCTTCTTTTCCCCTTTTTCTTCTTCTTCTTCTTCATGTTCACCTTCTTCTTTTCCCCTTCTTGTTCTACTACTACTTCCAGAACACGACACTGCTCATAATGTCTAATGACACAACAAAACAACGCAAACAAATAAACAAAAGCCATATGAAGTGGACACGTATTATTAAATCAACTTATGAATTACCCATACCAATTAAAAAATACAAACAAACGAACAAGCAAACAAACAAATTATATAAATAAGAAAAAAAATATCACGTCATCACTAGAAAAAAAATGCATTATCATTCTCCTATACAGTGGTAAAGCTCCCATTGCATGACGTATGCAATGTTGAGTCCTTCTAAACGCTCTTCCATAAGGGACTGTTGAAGAACAATAGGAAACGGAAACAAAGCTCTTTTTCAAAGGTTCATGCATGACTCGACAGAAATTTCCCCAAAAATCATGAAGGGTATATCGGTGGCCCTACGTTGCTTATGTAATTATTTCATTTGTGTGTTTTTTTGTTTTTTATTATTGTTCTTTCTATGCGTTAATGTCCTTATCGTGTATTTCTTTTTTTATTATTCTTTTAATTACTCCACCCTTTTATTTCTTGAATTTCTATTTCCTATCATTTTTATATGTTAATGTGCTTATTCTTTTCTCATCTGTTTATTGTTATTTCTTCTTATATATATTGCGATAAGTGAGTTTATCTTCACAGTTATTATATTTCTTATATCTTAATGTTCATATCATCCACTCATTTCATCGATTATTATCAATTAATTAATTATTCATTAATGTGTTATTTTTTAATAATTGTTAATTATTAATTGTCATAATTAACAATTGTTATTTTATTTCTTTGCATCGGTATCGCGAGAAAAGTTGATATTCATTGCAAAAGGATAGACCGTCATTAGCATTAATAATAGTGTTGCTGCTGTAATTATCTGAATTATCTTAGGTTCAGGCGTGCGGTTGAAATCATAAATCAGCCATAATTACAAATCTGTATCAATTAGAAATCTGATGTAATTAGAAATCTGTACTAATTAGAAATATACAAGGATTAGGTGATCCTTTTTTTCTCAATCTTCATATTTTTTTTCTTACACTATTCTTTTCTTATTCCCTTTCTCCTCTCTTTATTTCTCTTTCTTTCTTTCTCCGATTTCTGCGTTATCATATTAGTTGGTATTCTTTAGAAGTTGGTCTCTTGGTCATTCTGATAGTTAATATTAGCATCATAACCATTCTCATAGTTAGTACTAGCAGTATTAACTCCATAACCATAAACATAGTCCTAGCAAAATTAACACCATAACATTTCTGATAGTTAGTTCTAACAATATTAACACCATAACCATTCTGATAGTTAGTATAAGCAGTATTAACACCAAAACCATTCTGATACTATTAGCAGTATTAACACCATAACCATTCTGATAGTATTACCAGTATTAACACCAAAACCATTATGATAGTTAGTTTTATCAGTATTAACTCCATAACCATTCTGATAATTAGTATAAGCAGTATTAACACCATAACCATTCTGATAGTATTAGCTGTATGAATACCATCACCATTCTGATTGTACTAGCAGTATTAACACCATAACCATTCTTATGATATTAGTAGTATGAACACCATAACCACTCTGATGGTTAGTATTAGCAGTATTAACACCATAACCATTCTGATAGTATTAGCTGTATGAAAACCATCACCATTTTGATAGTACTAGCAGTATTAACACCATAACCATTCTTATGATATTAGTAGTATGAACACCATAACCATTTTGATAGTTAGTACTAGCAAAATTAACACCATAACATTTCTGATAGTTCTAACAATATTAACACCATAACCATTCTGATAGTATTAGCAGTATTAACACCATAACCATTCTGATAGTTAGTATTAGCAGTATTAACACCATAACATTTCTGATAGTTAGTTCTAACAATATTAACACCATAACCACTGATAGTATTAGCAGTAATAACTCCATAACTATTCTGATAGTTACTATTAGCAGTATTAACACTATAACCATTCTGTTAGTTAGTATTAGCAGTATTAACACCATAACCACACCCTACAGAGATAATACATTCATCTTCACACATATCACACTATTGCAACCACTGCCTCTTTATCAGCGCAGACTCATCCGCCGCCCTTTGAAGTGATATTATAATGCAAAGAGGCAACACCCCAAATCAGTCTGGTATATTCACTACAGCACATTCATGTTTTTCTTCCCGAGTCGAATGTGGGTTTTGGAATATCTCTGTGTTTGATTTACACTGTGGATTTTTCGATAGGTACTTTCAAGGGCCACTTTCAGAGGTCGGGAGAGGTGGGGCGGGAGAGTTGATCTGGTACGCTGTGGTATGGGCGTGGGGCTAGGTTACGAAGGGAAGGGAGATGGGTGGGAGAGAGGGGAGGGGGGGAGGGAGAGGGGGAAGGGGATGGGCAGGGAGATAAGGGTACAGAGAGAGGGGAGAGTGAAGTGGATAGGGAGGGAGGGAAGGAGAGAGGGAGAGGGGGAGGGGGAAGAGATGGGGGAGGGAGAGTGGAAGAGGGAGGTGTAGGGGAAAGGGGTAAAGGGGTTTCGGAGGGAGAAAGAGAAAAGGGAGATGGGAGAAAGAGAGAGAAAGGGAGAGAGTGGAGGGAGTCAGTTGGATACGGTGTCTTGACGGCGTCTGTGAGTTAAAGGAGGGAAAGTCTGTGTCCTTTGTCAGTAATGTTTTTTCTTTTCTGTAAGGCATCTGTGATGGTGACAGGCTGAATGAGAAGTATCACCGGACTGAAAGCTCATGAATAACCTCTATATTTAGCCCCAAATACGTGGGATTTTGGGCCATAATCATCATACTAAATCCTCTTCTTCTGCCTGTCTGTCCTTTTGACTTATCTTTTCTTCCCCCGTTTTACCAATCCCAGAAGTTGTTTTGACGAAGCGATCGTGTTTCAAGCAGTGCACAGACGGGGGCTATTTAAGTCTGCTTCCGTATTTAGGGATAATATAAACATAGTAAGACTTTTACTGACCACTCTACGCTCTCCTTACCCGTCTGACCCGAAGCTCAAAAGCATTCAATGAGCGACTTGTTAGATTATGTACACAGCGGAGAGATCACAGGACCTTGTGTTAACTCCGACGCCCTAACTTATCTTAGTCCCCCCCTTCACCCTTATAATTTCCCGCCTCCTTCCTTCAGATTACAGATTACAGGGCCTTGTGTTAACTTAACTAACGCCCTAACTTATCTTAAATGTTGTTTTTTCTTGATCCTGTCGCCCAATATCTTTAAGAAAACGATGAAGGCTTCTTTTTTTTTTGGGGGGGGGGAGGGGGGGATGAATATGAGTTGGAAATGTTTCTCGGAAAGGTCGAAAATATATTTTAGGCGAGTCTCTTCTGGTTACAGGGCCAGTTTTACATTAGCGAATAAGGTAGCCAATAATAAATCAAGGAAACGTTTTAAACATGTGCTCACACATATCCACACACAAAAACAACAACAAAAAAAAAACACAAACAAACCCGGGAATGTTTTGAGTAGAATAAAAAATTATAATGAGAGATTTTGAATCGGACTGGGAATGCATCTCGCTGCGGTTTTTATGTATGAATTGATAGCAAGGTTAGTCTAAAATACATTTTTTCAGAGCATGTGTATGTATTTAATATGGCTATTATACACACACACACATACACACAGACACAAACACACAGACACACACACACACACTTCTCCAAACAGGCACACAAAACCCCCCACCCCACACGTAGACACACCCCAACAGCCCCCCCCCCCCCCACACACACAACCGGCCCGGCACAGCGAGACATCGGCATGTCCCTTAGGATCGTCTGGAGGTCCTGAGCTGCTTTCTTAAGAGGATTCTCCGCGTTCTCCTTGGCCCTTGGTCTTGCCCGTGTCCCTCGCCCAGGGAGGAAATGGCGACGAAGGGAAAGTATCCTTTGACGAGTAGCCTTCCCTTTGGGGTTTGGGGTAAGAGGGAGGGAGGGGGTGGGTAGGAGAGAGTGGGAGGGAGGAGAGGGGAGGGTGTGGTGAGGGAAAGGAAAGGAGTGAGGGTAGAAGGGAGTGAGGAGGGTGGGAGGAGGGTGGAGGGAGAGAGACGGGAGGAGGAAAAGAAAAGGGAGGAGGGAGGGAGGAAGGAGAGGGAAGAGTGAGAGGGAGGAGGGAGAGAAGGAGAGAGGAGTGTGTATGAAAGAGAGTGAAGGGGGAGGATAGGAGGGAGGAGGAAGTCAGGATGGAAAAGGGAGGGAGAGGGGAAGGAGGAAGGGAGGAGGGAGGAGGGAGGGAGAATGGAAAGAGGGAGGAGAGTGGGTAGTGAGTAAGAGACAACCTGAGGGGAGGAGAGAGAGAGGAGAGGGAGGAAAGAAAGGAGGGAGATGGGAGAGGGAGGAAAAGAAACGTGGTAAAGAAAATAAAAAATGAGGGAAATCAAGAAACGGAAGGGTGGAGAAGGCGAGAAACAACTAAGGGAAAGGGGAAGGGATAAACCAAGATAAAGAAGACAAAAGGGAGAGACGACAAGATTAGAAGAGTCGTCAGTCAGAGAAATGGAAGAGAATAGACAAGGTAAATAAATAAGAGAAGGATGAAGGGAAGGACGAAAGGAGCGAGAGGAATGCTCATAAAAAAAAAAAAAAAACATAAAAATAGAAAAAAAAAAAAAGGCGAGATGAAGGAGCAAAGCAGATGAATGGAAGAGACTCGCTTTGAGAGGCACTTAGAGGTCACACTCAAGCGCCCTTAAAGGTCATTCTAAACGTCCTATCTTATTCAGACGTCGAGGTCGCCTGCAGTTTATGGAATCACCGCTTGGGGGCGAATCCCGAGCGAAGGAAATGACTGTGTGGCTGATGAGGGGAGAGAGAGGGGGAGGAGGAGGAGGAGGAGAATAAGAGAGGGGGGGAGGAGGAGGAGGAGGATAAGAGAGGGGAGAAGGAGATGGACGAGAAGGAGGGGAGGGAAAGGGAGAGGGAGGGAAGGGGAGAGAGAGGGGGAGGAGAAGGAGGGGAGAGAGAGGGGGAGGAGGAGGAGGAGGAGGATAAGAGAGGGGAGAAGGAGATGGACGAGAAGGAGGGGAGGGAAAGGGAGAGGGAGGGAAGGGGAGAGAGAGGGGGAGGAGAAGGAGGGGAGAGAGAGGGGGGAGGAGGAGGAGGAGGAGGATAAGAGAGGGGAGAAGGAGATGGACGAGAAGGAGGGGAGGGGAAGGGGAGAGAGAGGGGGAGGAGAAGGAGGGGAGAGAGAGGGGGAGGAGGAGGAGGAGACGGAGGGAAGGGGAGAGGAGGGAAGGAGGGGAGGGGGAGGGCAGAGGGAGGGAAGGGGAGAGGAGGGAAGAAGGGGAGGGGAAGGGAAGAGGGAGGGGAGGGGACAGGGGGAAGGAGGAGGTGATAAAAGAGAGGGGGAAAGCAGATGGAGGAGAAGGAGGGGAGGGGAAAGGGGGAGGGAGGGGGAGGGGTAGGAGGATAAAAGAAAAGGAGAAGGAGGGGAGGAGAGGGGAAGGGGAAAGGGGTGGAGGAAGAGAAAGGAGGGAGAGAGGGGAGAGAGGGTTTAAAGAGAGGGTAGAAGAAAGCGGGGATGCAGAGAAAGAGAGAGAGAGAGAGAGAGAGAGAGAGAGATAGATAGATAGATAAATAGATAGATATATAGATAGATAGATAGAGAGAGAGAGAGAGAGAGAGAGAGAGAGAGAGAGAGAGAGAGAGAGAGAGAGAGAGAGAGA
>NC_061853.1:29316567-29334067 GCF_019202785.1 Penaeus chinensis
TTGCTATTTATCATACGATAAAATGTGAATCGGTAAATAAGTTATTTATGTTATGCTTTAGAAACTATAATCATATTTGGTTTAATTTTCAAATTTGTTAGTATTTTTTTCAATTTCTTTTTTATTTATTTATGTATTTTTATTAATTATCATTTATTACTATTATTATTATTTATTATTATTATGTTTTGCCTGTGATTAGCATATTAGTTGATTTCATACATTATTTATCTTTCATGATTCAGTTAATTAAGCTTCAGTCGTCTTCGGAAAATGATTATTATTCTGTATGTAATTTCCCTCAACAAATTTACCAAGAGAGTGTGCTTTCTACGTCCGACTCGTATATTGTATCAATCAGATATTCTTTTTGACTGAGATGATGAAAAAAGGAGAGAGATTTCGTAACCTATACATTTGTTTACGTGTCGAGTATCTGCACTGGTTATCAAGTATTTGTTACTCTTCAGTTATTCTTTATTATTATTATTATTATTATCATTATTATTATTATTATCACCATTATTAATATTATTATTATTATCATTGTTGTTGTTGTTATCATTATTATCATTCATCTTCTTCTTTTTCTACTTCTTCTTTATCTTTTTCTACTTCTTCTTCTTCTTCGTTTCCATCTTCTTTTCTTCTTCTTACTCTTCTTTTTTTCTTTTTCATCATCTTCTTCTACTTTTTCTTCTTCATACTATTATCCTCATTATTATTATTATAATTATTATTATTATTATTATTATTATTATTATTATTATTATCATTATTACTATTATTATTATTATATCATTATTATTATTATTATTATTATTATTATCATTATCATTCTTATTATCAGTATAATTACAATTATTTTCATCATTCCCCTTCTTCTTCTAAAATATAATGAGACGACATATACTCCCATAGAATTACCATTATCTAAGACCACATCTTATGCACGTCCACGAACTTTTAAACTGCTATATCAGGCTCATTAACATTCTCTCTCGCTCTGTCTATCTATCTATCTATCTATCTATTCCTCTCTCTTACTCTCTATCTCTCTATCTATCTATCTATCTATTTATCTATTTATCTCTCTCTCTTCCTCTCTCTTACTCTTTCTGTCTATTTCTCTTTCTCTCTCTCTCTCTCTCCCCCCCCATCTCTCTCTCTCTCTCTCTCTGTCTCTCTCTCTCTCTCTCTCCCTCCCTCCTTCTCTCCCCTGTCTCCCTTTTCTTCCCCCTCCATCTGCCCCCCTCTCCCCCCCCCCGTCGAGGCTCCCATTCAACGCCCACGCCCACCGAGGCACTTAGACGGGCGGCGATCTGTCTCTCCTCCCGCGCCATCCGCCCCGCCCACGCCTCGATCCTCTATGGAGCTGGCGACGGATAAGACGAATATTTCCACAACGCGATGGTTTTTTTTTTGGTGTGTGTGCGTGTTTTTTTTTTTGCGGGGGGGAGGAGGGGGGGGGTTGGGAGGGGGGGGGTTGTTGCTGCCGGTGTTATCAGGTTTGGGAGGAGGGTGGGTGTGGGCGGGGAAGGGAGGGGAGGGGAGGGAGGAGGGTGGGTGAGGGTGGCGGGGAGGGAAGGGGTGAGGGCGGGGAGGGAAGAGAGGATAGCGGAGGAGGGGGGGAGGGGGGTGGAGGGGGGGAGGACGGGGCGTTGCAACGGCGGTGCGGAGGAATTGGTCGGATTAAAAGGGCGGCGAAGTTTGCCTCCTTTGATTGGCTCAATAACCGAAATGTTTTGTTTCTCTCTTTCACTCTCTCTCTCTCTCTCTCTCTCTCTCCCGCTCTCTCCCTCTCTCTCTCTCCCTCCTCTCTCTCTCTATCTCTCTCTCTCTCTCTCTCTCTCTCTCTCTCTCTCTCTCTCTCTCTCTCTCTCTCTCTCTCTCTCTCTCTCTCTCTCTCTCTCTCTCTCTTTTTCTCCCTCCCTCTCCCCCTCCCCCCCTTCTCTCTCTCTCTCTCTCTCCTCCTCTTGTTCTTGGGTCTGAAGCCTTTACTCTGTTTTATTGGATCTTAACCGTGATGAAGACGGGTAATAAGGAACCGGTTATTTTGGTGTTTTTCACGATAAAAATGGCGGTCGACATTCTTCAGAAACATAAACAAAGATGTGTGTATACACACAGATATACCTAAATTACACACACACACACACACACACACATATACATATATATGGATAGATAGATAGATAGATACATACATACATACATACATACATAGATAGATAAATTGATAAAGAAATAATAAATAATACATATACATATGTGTGTATACACACACACACACACACACAAACACACACACACACATATATGTGTGCGTGTGTGTGTGTGTGTGTGTGTGTGCGTGCGTGCGTGCGTGTGTGTGTGTGCATGCGTGCGTGTGTGCGTGCGTGCGTGCGTGCGTCTGTGCATGCGTGCGTGCGTGCGTGCGTGTGTGCGTGCTTGTATATATATACATATTTATATTATATTATACATATATACATATGCATATCTATATTACATATATATTCATTTATATTTATATATACACATGAATGTATACATACGAATATATATATATATATATATATATATACATATATATATAAAAGTATACATACGAATATATATATATATATATATATAAATGTATACATACGAATATATATATATATATATATATATATACACATATGAAAGGTAGTGAGATGAGACAGGCAGACAAAGTGCCAAAGAGAGCCATGACACGAAAGGAATAACTGTTTATGAATCATATTCCCCCATTGATCTATTTCCTGTAGTCCAAAGTCTCAAATGGAATCATGAGTTATAAATCAAAGGGGAAAAAAGCGACGGTGTACACGATGCCAAGATAGCAAAACACGGCTGTGTGGCTGGAGATGGTCGGCGATACGACTATTAAATTTGCATCCATAATAGAAGTACAGATCGCTATCTCTTGTGAAGTAGACTGAGACTACCTGTGTGTGTATATCCAGTGGTAATATCCCATTTTTCAATATGCTTAGTCATTTTTTCATCTTTACTTTCTATATATAAGACTCTCCTCATGCTCGACCCATTGTAAACACTTTTGAAAGATTAGCTCTTGGAAGAGACTACATCCAAGTTACCAAACCTTTCTAAGAAGGAGAAAATGGATACCTTTCTGGAGAAGAAGAAAAAAGGGGAAGAAAACAGTCTCGGGAAAAAATATATATCTAACCCCTCTTGTTACTAAGAAGCAGAGTTTGTAGAGGTTAAATGACGAAGGAAAATGACGAAGACGTTGTTGTTTTTATGAGATGTTTAGTAAGATAATAATGAAATGTTGATCCGTAGAATGAAGATTATGAAGTATACATAGAGACGGATTAGCAATTATTTTCAACGTGTGGATTTAAGGATACTGGAAGATATAGATAACGATTGCAGTGGTTTGGGAACTCTGAAATGATGAAGGCAAATATGACATTAGTAAAGAGCGAAAAATATGCAGGCTTTTGGACAGAAGGGTGACCAAATTTTTTTAGAAGGAAGAGTGGATGAAGTGTGAGAGTGTTAAGTTAAGCGTGTGAAAATTTAATGAGGCGTGGGAAAATTTAATCAGGCGTGGGAAAATCCGATGAGGCTTGACAACCCCTCGTGCTGCATAGGGAGGGGGGGGGGGGGGGTAGAAGTGTCAAATGGCATTAACTGCTTGAGCATATAATGAAAAAAGTGAATACTTACAATATATGTAGAAGTGAATATAATAAGTAATATTAAGTATTTATATTATGTGTTTAATTACATAATCTTTGCTACAAACCACATTTCGATCTACCAACTATAAATCATCTTACTTATCATTTATTGTAAGTTATATTACTTTTTTATAATCTAAATACTATAGGAAAAAGTCAAAAGAAAAATGCCTATGAAGTGTGGAAACTTAAAAAAAAACAAAACATAGACAAGTGTAATTAAAAGACGCAAAACATACTGAAAATATAGTTAGACATTTTACAGGAAAGACATACAGTATGATGTGTTTTGTTATCCTCTTTAATATTTCCTTGTTGTTTATTTCCGTGCTGCATTTATTCCGTGATCTTTTTTTTTTCTTTTTTTGTGTGTGTGTGTGTGTGGGGGGGGGGGGTAATTCGGTAACTGATATGTATATGTGTGTATATATATATATATATATATATATATATATATATATGAAGATATACATATGAATATGCATATATATATATATATATATATATATATATATATATATATATATATATATATATGTGTATGTATATATATTTAGATATGTGTATATGTACACACACACACACACACACACACACACACATATATATATATATATATATATATATATATATATATATATACACAAACACACACATATATAGAAACACTAACACACACACACACACACACACACATATGTGTGTGTGTGTGTGTGTGTGTGTGTGTGTGTGTGTGTGTGTGTGTAATATATACATATTAATTACCCAATTACCCCTTCCCCCCAAAAAAAAAAAAAAAAATAATAATAATAAATAAAAATATCACGGAAATAAATGCAGCACTGAAATGAACAACAAGGAAATGTAAAAGATAATAACAAAACACATCATTCTCCGGATGTTGAAAAAAACGAGGACAAAGTTGCTAGTGAAAAAATAAGAAAAAAAAAAGAGAGAGAGAAAGATACACACTCCCGCTCATTGCACAATGCACAGCCGCGGGCCAACCTTGCAACCGTGCGTGAATGGACATCGTCCTCGCTGAACTTAGACGCGTCGTTTAACATCGGAAGGACCAAGGAAGAGGAGGTACAATGCCATTGCTAAATATATATTAAACTTTCAATTTCTCCCTAGATCATAACTAAAAAAAAAAAAAAAAAAAAAAAAAAAAAAAAAATAGAATTAGCGAGAAAAAAAAAATTACACTATGTCTAAGGCTTTTTTGAAAATTCCTTTTTCTAGCGGGAAAATTAGATTTTCCTCTTTATGTCTAGCGGTTTTTGAAAGTCCAGTCTAGCGGTTTTGTGCAAATACCAATGGCAACACTAATGAGACAAGAGGAAAAGAGGAACACAGAAATCGTGACCGCGAGGGAGGTTTTAGAGGTCAGAGTCACACAGGGCATCAAGTTTTGGGCATCACTGGTGAAGGCTGTGCAGACGCCCACCCAGTGCCAGGGGAGGGGATTTGGGCGTGGAGCGTAAGTGCGTGGAGTCGTTCTCTCAAACTGGTGGGCGTCAGGAAGGCGGCCTCAAACACATACATGCATGTGCACGGACATACACATACAAACACACACACACACAAACACGCTCGAACACATAAACATACACACGCGCGCGCGAACACAAACACACACAGACATACACACCAGCGGGTCGAACTGGTGTGTTGTTATTGCGAGCCGTGACTTGCAATTGCAGATGCTGTCGCTGACCCTCTGTTCTGGCCGCCTCCTACTGGCCTCCTTCTCGCCTCTGCTGTCTCCTCTCTACATATTCTCTTCGTCTTGCCTTTCTCGTGTCTCTCTTCTTCCTATTCTCTTCGTCTCTCCCTTTTCTTCTCTCTCCTCTCTTCCTATTATCTTCGCGTCTCCCTTCTCTTCTCTTGTTCTCTTTTCTCTTCCTATTTTCTTCGTTTCTCTCTTCTCTTTCCTCTCTTCTTATTCTCTTCGTCTCTCCCTTCTCTTCTTCTCTTTCATCTCTTCCCATTTTATTCGTCTCTCCCTTCTCTTCATATTCTCTTCGTCTCTCATTTCTCTTCATATTCTCTTCTTCTAACTCCCCTCTTCCTATTCTCTTCGTCTCTCCCTTCTCTTCTTCTCTTTCATCTCTTCCTATTATCTTCGTCTCTCCCTTCTCTTCATATTCTCTTCGTCTCTCATTTCTCTTCCTCTTCTCTTCTTCTAACTCCCCTCTTCCTACTCTCTTCGTCTCTCCTTTCTCTTCCTTCTTTCTTCGTCTTCCCTGTTTTTAGTGTTTCCTGTTATCTTTGTCATTTCTTATTCCTTCTCTCTTCTTCCTTAACTTTCATTTTCTCGATTATTTTTTCTCCTTTGCCACTATCTCCGCTATTTTATAATTCTCCCTGGCTATGCCTCTTCTTATTTCCTTATTTTACCATTCATTTCCTTTTTTGCTGGGTTCATTTTTTTCAGGGAAAGATAGATAGATAAATAGAGGGTGAGATACAGAAAGACAGATAGAGAGGGGGAGGGATAGACAGATAGAGAGATAGAGGGGGGGCAGAGAGAGAGAGAGAGAGAGAGAGAAAGAGAGAGAGAGAGAGAGAGAGAGAGAGAGAGAGAGACAAAGCCTTGGGTTACTCGTGGATTCTGGTACTACGTTTCTCACAGATTTCACAGTAATATCATCTGTCACACACAGCAGACATTCTGTCGCTAACAAGGATGGACTCGCGGCCCTGGGTGTGAGGAGATAGAGGAAAAGAGAGGGAAAAGAGAGAGAGAGAGAGAGAGAGGCAGAGAGAGAGACAGAGAGAGAGAGAGAGAGAGAGAGAGAGAGAGAGAGAGAGAGAGAGAGAGAGAGAGAGAGAGAGAGAGAGAGAGAGAGAGAGAAAGAAAGAGACACTTATAGATAGATAGAAAGAGGGGGCGGAGAAACAGACATAGAGAGAGAGAGAGATTGCCGCAGGAGGGGCAAAGGGTGCTCAGCTTCTCGTGTGCAACAGAAACTGGTTTTAGTGCAAGGTTTCTAGTTGAAGAATCTGGTTATGGAGGAATACATAAAGCACACACAAACACACCCTTTCCTCTTCGCCTAGAAGAGGAGGAGGAGGAAGGAGAGATGAAGGAACTGAGAAAAAGGATGAAAGAAAGAGGAGAGACAGAGAGTACATTTGACCGAGCAGCTATAACATGTTCTTTTTTATACATGTAAATCCCAAATTTACTTAATACTCTAGAGCAGTTCCCGTTAGAAGTTGAAGATACACATGGAATATTTATTGTGCCGGACTGAAGATATGCTACTACCATCACGAAGGCGAGAAACATTTATTTTGATGCTGTTGCATTTGTAAGATTACAGGAATAATGAAAATAGTAATAAAGATACTCACAATGTTGATGAAGAAAGTAATGGCAATTAAGATCATAATAATAATGAAAATAATGATACTGCAACTAATAATAATGATGATACTAATGATAATATTATTAATAATAATAACGATGATAATGATAATAATAGAGTATTGGTAATGATAATAATAATAATGAAAATTATAATAATAATGAGGGTCAAAATGATAATAACGATAATCACAATAATGATGATAATGATAATAATAATGACAATAATAATAATAATAATTATAATATTAATAATGATGATAATGATATGATGATGATGATAATAATAATAATAATGATAATAATAATAAAAATTATTATTATTATTATAATTATCATTAATATCATTATTATTATTATTATTATTATTATTATTATTATTATTATTATTATTATTATTAATAAAAATTACAATTACAACAACAACAAACAACAACAACAACTATAATAATAATGATAATAATAATGATAATAATAATAATAATAATAATAATAATAATAATAATAATAATAATAATAATAATAATAATAATAATAATAATAATAATAATAATAAATAATAATACTAATACTAATAGTAATAATAATAATAATAATAATAATAATAATAATAATAATAATAATAATAATAATAATAATAATAATAATAATAATAATAATAATAATAATAACAACAACAACAACAACAACAACAGTAACACTAACAATTAAAGTTATAAAACAATCTAATAAACTAAATAACACAAATCTGGACATCGTATCTGCAAGGAGACATGTGATATTAAACAGATTAAATCTTAAAAACATGAAGCTTGAATCACTTAGACAAAATCAGTGCAAAATAAAATTAATTTGATACCTGGGTAGGTCAAGTGATTACTCATGACATCAAGAAATTGAAGGTGGAAATATTGTCTCGGTAAGAACAGCTTTGCCTTACAACAGACACAACTTATAAATACCCATGGAATAAATAGAGAATAACGTAAAATAGCTTAGAAAATAACGGTTTCTCAAAAAATGTAAGAAAGAAGATTGAAATTATGTGGTTTTCGGCATTTGAAACGAGGACGCAAGGAAATTAAATAAAGTACGGAATGAGAGTTAAATAAACTATTTAATTCATAAATGAATGTGTGTGTTTGTAGGTGTGTGTGTGTGTGTGTGTGTGTGTGTGTGTGTGTGTGTGTGTGTGTGTGTGTGTGTGCGTGTGTGCGTGTGCGTGTGCGTGTGCGTGAATAATTATGTAAACATACCAGTAGATTCACATCGCTATTAAACCTGTATGCAGATACAGATCTGAAACGAACGCCCTAATACAGATTTGCAATTAGTTGAAGTAAACGACGTTATGGACTATCGAGGGCAATTTAACTGTGTAATACATATGGGCAGCAACAGACCCGAGGCGACAGTGGCTTGGCCGGTTGGGCAGCACCGAACCAGTCTCAAAGAGGTTCTCTTACAAGAAATACTATATCGTATATTTTTGATGATTTGTGATTTGTTCGTTTGGCTAAGTGTTGTTAAACTGAGCTGAATATTATGATGCCCAATATCTTGAAAAGGAAACAGAAAATCCTATGTTTAAGTAAAACAAACGAACTGACAAATAAATAACGATAAAAGAAAAGCCAAAATATATATACCCACATTACATACATGTTTATGCACTGGAACTCATGTAAAATGTATCAGCAACGATAGAGCTCCCCAGTAATTAAAATTTGGCCCTTGAGCTAAGAAGGTTGAAGACCCTTGCCTTTGGGTGAATGGTACATGTGCCACATTATTTCCATCTTAATGATACCAAATGATTATCGTGATGATGACGATGGAGGTTAGGATGATGCTGGGGAAAAAAAAAAAATGATTATGAGTATGCTAGTAAAGTTGAAAAGTTTTATAATTAAGATTTATGATTATGCTGGTAAAGATTAAAGTCAATTACAGTAATACGAAAGATAACAACAACAATAATAATTACCTTGCGGTTCGTTACATATATTGGATGTGTGGATTACGCAGCTTGTTACAGGTGGCTTGCGATGAAACACTTAAGGGTACGATGCGATCCGTCATATAAAATGGATCTGCTAGGCTATGTATTTTTTATTTTATTTTATTTATGTATTCATTTACTTATTTGTTTATTTATTTATTTATTTATTCATTTATTTATCTATCTACTTTTATTTAAATGTTTTAATGTGTATTTCGAAATCGGATTTTTGAGTGTTGTTGAGTTGGAAGATTAGGCTCTTTGCGTGCTTATTGTTAGTATTGTACAGAACTCTTTAACGATATAATGTCTCGTAAAAAGGTTGATTATTCTATCATGATTAAATCAACGAAGAGTAAACAGATCATCAAAAATCTAATATTCTAGAATCCTACCTAAGCTCAGATACGGCCGTTAGCTAGTTCGTCAGCCCACGCTTGATATTTTTCTTTCTCGAAAATGGATGTATTCTTTAGAGAGAGAGAGAGAGAGAGAGAGAGAGAGAGAGAGAGAGAGAGAGAGAGAGAGAGAGAGAGAGAGAGAGAGGAGAGAGAGAGAGAGAGAGAGAGAGAGAGAGAGAGAGAGAGAGAGAGAGAGAGAGAGAGAGAGAGAGGGGGGAGGGAGGGAGGGAGGGAGGGAGGGAGGGAGAGAGAGAGAGAGAGAGAGAGAGAGAGAGAGAGAGAGAGAGAGAGAGAGAGAGAGAGAGAGAGAGAGAGAGAGAGAGAGAGGATAATCATGATTTTAACACTAATGCCATCTTAATAAAATAATAAATCACAGAAAGATACCCATACGATACACATAACGTAAAAAAAGAAAGAAAAAAAACTAGTATTGACAATTTAAGTTAACCAAGCAGGTGTTATTGTACTTAAGAGGCGTGGAAGCCGTCATGCAAATCAAATAGTAATCTTCAGTACCAAATGGATGCGTAATTACTTGGGTAAATATTTATACCAAATTACTTCTTTAGGGATTTATTAATCTTTAGAACAATACTAATGGCAAAGTAATTTCGTAACCATCAATAGTACTCAAATAATTAAGTAATTTAGTGATCTGGGCAAAACTAGTACCCAAATAATTGAGTGGCCTTCAGAGTAATTGCACTTCTCAAAAAAAAAAAAAAAAAAAAAAAATTTGGTAAGTTTTAACAGCATATTCATTCTCAAGTGCTAAAGAAGCATACTAACTTAAAATAGATTGGTAACCATCATTACCATACTAATTCTCGCAGTCTAGTTACCTTAAAAGCCATGATCAATTTTAATTTAACAGCCTTTAGTATCGGATAAACTGTTTATTTAAGTTCTTAATATACCACTCGAGTGTAAAATTAGTACGGAACTATGCCAAAATTAATACAAATTTTCATAAATACTATTACTATACAAGTAGTTTAGTAACATTGATTCTCCAGAACCTTCCCGAACAACGATAGTGGGTCTAGTCTCAGGAAAGAAAAATATTGGCAACTTACCTCAGTTTTTTTTTTTTTTTTTTCTTTCTTTCTTTTTTGTTCTAATCAGCTGGTATGGATAATTTTTAAATATAAATTTATTGCCTTTAACACCACTTTTAAAGAATCAATACTTTGGAATTCTCCAGGGTATGGGATGAGTTGCCAATTTGTCTCTTTCCTTTGATTGGAACGGGGATAATTCCCCAGCAATTTCGCAAACGACCCTAATGATCCTTTGAGAGTGCAATTGCGGCAGTAAATCTTTAAACGGGATTGTACCAACGTTCCTCCCAATTAACACACTGACGGACCAGCAGTTTATTGCCACCTCATAAACCACGCCGAAGACATTTTTATGCCCTAGTCATATCTCTTATTACATAAACTCGAAGGAGGAATGAAAGGCAAACCGTTTGATAAGGGATGGCGACGTTGGTGATAATAACGATGCCTTGTTTTTCTCCTTAGTGTTTTGAAGTATGGTGTATAGGTGTTATAAGATGTGATTAAAATACGGTTATGGTGAGTGGGTAATAATGGATAATGATGGTTATTATTGTCTTTAATATTTTGTCAGTATCATGATCGCCGGCATTTGTTATCGTTTTTTTTTTTTTTTTATGATTGTTTTAATGTATATTATCAATGGTATTGTGACTATCAATAGGGTTACTGAAGATGCATCTTTATTTTTATCTTTACAATTTCATTAACATCACCTTATTGTGATTACCATCACTGTTGTTATTATAATCATTACTGCTGATGTAGATTTTGTTATCATTATTATCGTTATTTACGATATTTAATCACTGTCGATATTACTTATTATTGTTTCTTATTATTACATTTTATTATATTTATGATAATTGTTATTATAATAATATAATCATCGTCATTGTTGTTGTTAATGGTACCAGACGTAACAGAAGTAGCAAAGGTAGTAATTTTATTACCATTCCGTGTCTGGTTCTCCGTCATTAATTGTAATATGCACGAAGCGGTACCCATTCCAGTATAATTCGATCAGGAATCACATCACATTCCCTTGTTAATCAATCTTTCCTTCCATGGGGATATTGTACTAAAGTGGACAAAATCTTTGTTTTAAAATTGGCGTAATGTCATAGGATTTATGACTAGTGCGATTCGTCATAGGCCATGAGTCTCCAAGGAAATTGAATGTGGTAGGCTTGTGTCTTGAAAATTAATTTTTAATGTTTAGGTTTTAATTATAGGTCTTAAAGATATCATCAAATATTAGACTGTGGGAAGCATCTACACTAAATTTATATGAAATCTTGAACCCAGCAGATTATGCAAACTTTATCATCAGAGTTACATTTGTGTGTCTCAAGTTGTGTAAAACATTTAGTGATGACAGAAAATTCCTTCACCTTGAGTCTTTTGGTAGTTGAATGAATGCAAACTACCAATCTGTAAATCTTATGGGCTGAGACAACTCACCCACACCTGACTTTTACGGTGTTCTCTTTCAATACATTTCTTTTATAGTCCCTTGTAGAGGAAATGAAATTGCAAGTGTATGCAAGAACACTAATCCAAGTCTATATCGTTTGTCAGGAAAAGAATTGATTGTTAGCTGATGGTATTGAGCAAAGAAGTACAAAAGGAAGGGCCATTGGGTCAACGTCTGAAGTTAGTATTTAATGCGTTTTGTATTGGCTGATATATGCGTTTGGAAAACTGAACGACGATTTAGATTTATTTTTTATCTTTTTCTTTTAATACGAACGAACAGTTCTTTATACGAATGGTTGGGATATTCAGTTTAAGTCCTTTTAAGATAATAACACACATTGCTACCCTTTGTAATTTTTCTAAACTTTTAACTTTAAACATTACACATAATATTTTCTTGGTGGTAGCCAACGTTTCATTACACGACAGGCTTAAAAAATTGTGTCTTCGTTTTTTTAACAAGATGAGAACCTGCGTTAAGATTCAAATTTTCTTTTCTTGTCTTTTTTTCTCTGCGGTAGCTCGTATGTGGCAGATCTCGGAATAAAAGCTCACTGAAGACCTAAGTAAAGCAGTGAAAATGACGATAATATCAGTCAAAATCTATACTGATTTACAGCTCTTACTATAGACTATATAATTAGGCAGAATTTGGTACCTTATGTAAGTTCGGCAAGCATCAAACAACGCAGTTATGCAGTAAAAGAAAAAAAAGAAACCGATAATTCAAGAACAAGTGAGTTTCTATTGGCTTACAGCACATAACACTAACTCTATGCACTAATTAGCAGAATTTTGTACCCTTCCTTTTTTATATACACAGGATAATTGGGTGTGTATATACTAGCTACATGCCCCAGGTTTCCCTTAGCAACGCCATGAGAAAAATACTTTGTGGTCCATTTTTTGGTCCATTTTAAAGGATGATTTACACTTTTTTATTTTTTTCCTATCGTCCGTGCAGTTCTCTTGATATATGGCTCTTTTTTTTTTTTTCTTTTTTTTTTAGGGGTGCTCATTTTTTTCCTTTTTATGCGTGCGTGTGTTCTTTTTTTTTTTTTTTTTTTTGCGTTTGTGTTGGTGTGTGTGGGTGTATGTATGTCTGTATGGATGTACCTGTGTGTGCAAGTGTTTGCGTGTGTGTTTGCATTTGTGTATGTTCGTGTGTTTATGAGAGGAAGATGAAGAGGATGGCTGCACGTCTGTGTGGTCATTCGCACATCAACAAAAGTCGTTTTCAAGAGCAAGTTTAACTGCGTTGTAGTTTGAGGGCAGTGTTTAAGAGGTGGTTTGGAGTTACATTATAGTAAAAACAAATGTTCGTCTCTCTAATTCGGATTAAAGGAAAATAAATACACATATCAGAGGGAGGAGAAAGAGAGGGGGGGGGGAGTGTTAGAGAGTTAGAGAGAGAGCGAGAGAGAGAGAGTTCTCCCGAAGACTGTAACACTGCATCATTACCTCTCCTTGAAGACAAACGGCCACATCTACAAGGTATTCACAGTCTCTCATGTGTTGCAAATTATTACAGATCCGCCTTACTTAGTTTACCCACAGTGATATTACTATAATACCATGCCATCTGAATCCACAATAAAATCCCAAAGCCACGGGAAAACGTGCTTAGGTCCCCAAGCAACCCAGTGTTATTAAAGTTGCTACAATTATCATAATGTTTTAGAAATTACGTTCCTTTGTCGTACACAGTGCACCCCTTCCACGAAGATTAAGCTAGGGGTTCGAGTCCTCGTCTGGCAACTTGCTCTGTCCTTTTTATTAATTTTATTTTTCTTCGTTTTCTTTTCCTTTCCTTTTTCTTTTTCTTCTTTTATATATTTCCTCTCCTCAGTCACCTGTGACAAATTACAGTGATTTAATTTTGAAATCCAATTGGAGTAGTGCAGTCTTGGAGGTTAAATCATTTTTGAAAGAGTGGGCGTGGGCGTGGGCGTGGGCGTGTGAGAGAGAGAAGATTAGGAGGAAAAAAAAGAAACAGGGAAAGAAAGTAAATAATCAAAGAGAGAGAGAAGAGGGAGAAAACAGACAAACAGAGAAAAAAGAAACAGGTAGATAGATAAAGGAAAAAACGAAAGTAAATTAAACAAAAAAGAAAATACAATAGTTAATTGACATAGCTACCAGCTGCAGATAACGTTCTAGTTGCAGTATTTTCGCAGTGGGTTTGACAGCAATTAAAATGATTGATCTACTTACGGGCTGAATATAGAAGTTGATTGACAAAACCCCTGATTTATTACCGTGGAATATTAACAGATTGAGCGGCACTGAAAAAAACAGGATACCGTATGTATAACACACTAGTTAAGACAAACAAATACATGCATATTGAATCATACACACGCATAGTGAACGATATAAAGGTAGATGGGAAAAAAAGGAAAACTGATTAACATGATAGCCAACCAGGAAAATACAGTGTAATCGGATGTAATACAAAACACCTGCACCGTTTTCATTGCTGAAGCTGACTGGAAGACCACATTTTGAATATTAATAGACTGGTTATTTGTTCAACTTCTGCACTCAAGAAACTGTCAGGGAATGTTAAGATAATACTGACAAATTACATGAAATTGCTTGGAAACTGTGGTTAAGAAAACATCTCGGGAATATCAGTTTTCAAATAAACTTGATTAAAAAAAAAAAATGGCGTTGGTTGTTAATGTGATTTCAAGAAATGTTTACACGATTACCATTATTCATTCCTTCCCCTTTAAGAAAAAAAAAAAATGCTCAAAGCTTAGGATCTTCAACACTATAAGGTATTTATATTTATTTACTTGTATCTTTATTTCAAGTTTTTGACTAATACAACCTGAGAGTTTATGAATCAAATTCCTTTAAAAACACATTTCAAGTTCCACATAAGGACAAGTTCGATATACGAAGCTGAGCCTTGTCCGGACTATGCCCATGAAGGGAGACCGGCCAGTGTCGACTAATGCCGCTAACGTGTATCATCTGGGCTGACTCGGCTGAGCTTAGTCCCTACCCGCCGTGGTGCCAAGCTACAGCAGTAACCTTCAGGCGACAATTGTAAATTCTCGCGCCTGGGCAGGGCGAAGTTACACATCGTTGCTGTCACACATATTACGTTGACTGCTGACTTTTAAACCAGAAGGCACTGAACATAGATTAAAATGTTATAGTATCCCCTTAAGTTAGGCATTGACCTTGGTAGTCTGTAAACCGATATAACAAGGTGTGGAGTAAGATCCTGCGACATGATTGTTCAAATGTATCAAAGCCTTGCTGGTATAAGAGGTTCTGTAAATACCGAACCCTCGATTACTAAGTTAATAAGCAGAGGAATTAGTTGGGGCTCCATCTCATAGACTGAGTGCCCCCTTTCCCCCCAGCAACTCTCTGTTGCCCCCCTGGGATCAGCTGACACCCCACCCCTCCCCCGTAGTGAAACACTGGTCTAATGTCCGCAGTATTAATGATCACTAAGGTTAACGATGATGAAGGTCATTGTTTCTACGAAGATTAATGCTCGTATCCCGGAAAAGGTGTCTTTAACCTTCTGTCTAATAATCAATGGAGTTTTCTGCCGCCGATATGTTGCAGAGCGGGGGTTCTCAACTAGTGAGGTATTCCGCACCAGGGGGGAATTTAAGTGTTTCGGGGGAGGGAGGGCTGACGTCATAGAATGGTGAGCTCAAACCATTGTTAAAGTGATATTTTAGTGCCCAGGATATTTTTTTTTTTTGTTCTATTTATAATATACTTAAGCCTGAAATAAGCTTCAGATAATTCAATTCAAAGGATAATTAGTCATGAATATACAAATAACAAATATTGTAACTAAAGTTTTTATCATTCTCTGATACTCCTCAACAGGCAAAACTCTACTACAAAATAATAAATATAACTAACATGGAAGTATTAAAGCAGCTTTTCATTCATTACCTTAAGCGTATTATTCAAATCAGCTTCTGTATAAATAAGGTGCTTAAAGAAATAAATGGAATGGGGAAGAAATAAGAACCATTGTTATGAAGAAACTACTCACAGCAAAATAGCTTATTCATTATCATAAACAGACTAATAAAGTATTCCTTTATTTATTTATTTATTTATTTAACTGTTCTGATTGTGATGACGATGATGATAAGATGAAAGAAATAGTTATTACCTAATGCAGTATTCTCTTTAACTTCACCTGTATTTAGTATTTATATCCGGGTGAAACGGCTGTATATAGTCCCTCGATCCGGCAAGCTATAATTACAACGTGGATTCGAGAGTAACTTGTGACAAATATATATATATATATATATATATATATATATATATACACACAGTCAAACTGTTATCACCAAATATAACATTATGATAAATAAATATTACTTGTGTTTACTAAATGCATTTAATACTTAATACTCTGACACTAAAATAATATATATATTTTTTCATTCGTCTGTCCGTTATGCTTACTTGTCACGTCTGAAATTATATTCTATATAATTTGACTTAAAGTAGATTCATTTTGGTGTAAAAAGGGGTGATAATTGACAATAATATGAAAGAATCATACACGCGCGCTCATCATATTACGAATCTATGAAAATCCTATTCGTACTCTGTAAAGAGGAGAAGAAAGGGAGGAATAGGGGAAACGGAGGAGAATTGGGAGGGAATTAAAGAAGGAGAGGTGGCAGAGCGGGAAAGGGAAAAATTGGATGAAAGGGAACAGAAAATAAAAGGGAAGCAAAAGGGAGAGGGAGAAGGGTGTGTGTTTATGTTTGTTTGTGTTTGCGTGTGTGTATGTTTGTATGTGTTTGTTTTTTTGTTTGTGTGTGTGTGTGTGTGAGTGTGTGTGTGTGTGTTTGTGTGTATGTGTGTGTGTGTGTGTGTGTGTGTGTGTGTGTGTGTGTGAGTGTTAGTGTGTGTGTGTGTGTGTGTGTGTGTGTGTGTGAGTGTTAGTGTGTATGTGTGTGTGTGTGTGTGTGTGTGTGTGTGTGAGTGTTAGTGTGTGTGTGTGTGTGTGTGTGTGTGTGTGTGTGTGTGTGAGTGTGTGTGTGTGTGTGTGTGAGTGTGTGTGTGTGTGTGTGTGTGTGTGTGTATGTGTGTGTGTGTGTGTGTGTGTGTGTGTGTGTGATTTCTCCGGGTACCGCTAGTATGGTAAATGAATATCAAATATGGAGCAACTGCTTGAGATATATTGGCCTTGACCTGTATACTATAAGCCACGGCCTGATCGTCTGATGTAAACATGCTCTAAGCTTATTGGATTAAAGACTTTTTTTCTATAGTATTATGAACCAGGAAAGAGTTTACATGTTTTAAGAGGCTTCTTTTCATGCTGCATTTATTCATTTATGTATTTATTAATAATAATAATAATAATAATAATAGTTATAATAATAAAAATAGTGATTATATTAATAATGGTGATAATGATAATAGGGATGATG
>NC_061853.1:29349762-29354762 GCF_019202785.1 Penaeus chinensis
ATTCCGCGTTGGTAAAAAGCTTACCTCCTCTTACAGCGTTTTGTCCCATTGGCTTTTATATTGTGCGTTCAAAATTAAAAAAAAAAATGTATGGCCGGTTTGTTGAAACTTTCTGTCTTGATTCCTTTTAATGGAATCACAGATCGTCTTTTTGTTTCCTGTCTATATTACGGTATTTATTATCGTGTATATCATTGGTTTTATTGTTGTTGTCATAATCATTATTATTATTGTTATTATTATCTTTACTATCATTACAGTATCATTCTTATCGTCATCCTCATTAGAGGTGGATCGATTATCCAAACCTGCATCTGCGGATATCTGCATACACTTTCCACATCTGCATCCACATCTGCATCCACATCTGCATCCACATCTGCATCCACATCTGCATCCACAACTGCATCCACATCTGCATCCACATCTGCATCCACATCTGCATCCACATCTGCATCCACAACTGCATCCACATCTGCATCCACATCTGCATCCACATCTGCATCCACATCTGCATCAGCGTCAATGGATGAGAATGCTATGCAGATATCATGACTGATTACACATAGCTTATGTAGGCTGGAGACAGACAGAGAGAGAGATGAGAGAAATACATTGCCAGGCACTCACAGTCTACACTGCTGTATGTGTAGACATGCTATACGTGTTTGTTTAATAAATGCGCTTTATTTTTATGGTAATAAAGATGATGAGGCATCTTAATGAGATGGCCTCATTCTGTGGCTTATTTGAAATATCGAAAGCTGACATTAATGATGGTGATTAATCAATTATTTATTTATGACTTCCTGAACTAATGACACTGGGTGGAAGGAATTACAAAATACGTTGAACGTTGCAGTTCTGAAATCTAGATTACCAAATGAATATATGGATTTTTTAAAAAATTTTGCTCGTATTTGGTTAATATTAACGATAACACACTCTTGAGTATTTATCTCTCTCTCTTGCATTATTAGTATTTACCCCTTTCTTTATTATTATAATTATTCTTATTGTTGTTGTTGCTATTATTATTACTATTATTGTTGTTGTTGCTATTATTATTACTATTATTATTATTACTAGTATTATTATTATCATTATTATCATTATCATTATCAGTTATTATTATCATTGTCATTATATTATTATTATTGCCATCATCCTTATCATCATCATCATCATTATTATTATCATCATCATATTTATTATTATCATTAATATCACAACAATTATTATTGTTCTTATTATTACTATCATTTTTATTATCATTATTATTATTATTATTCTTATTCTTATTATTGTTACTACTAATATTATTATTATTACCGTCACTCTTATTATTATCATTATTACTACTACTATCGTTATCATTATTATTATCATCATTATTTTCATTTTCATCAAAGTTATCATCACAGTTATCATCATTATTAGTATTTGATTTAGGATTAGTATTTATATCATTGTTGTTATCGCTTTTACTATAATCGCTATTATTATCATTATATTTATTTTAATCATTATCAATGGTATTTTTTATTATTCTCATGATTCTGTAAACTATCATTATCATTATTGTTATTGTTATCCTCACCATCTGATCAAAGTGATATTATCATTATTATCATTATTACCATGATCTTGGAGTTATCTTCACTATTCCATTTTCAAGAGGGAAAAAAATCCCTTATTCTGCTCACTGGAAATGAAATACGCAGAAACCTTAAAGTAACTCTACGGACTGAAACTCCACGTTTCATCAATCTTCGCGATAGAAAAAATGGCACAAAAAAATGTAAACAATAATACTTACAAACCTTTATTCTCTCCTTTAATTAGCATCTTTAGAATTTTACAAAAAAGAAAAAAGAAGAAAAAAAAAACATCGTCAAGCGCGGAAGTGTCTGGAAGGAAGGGAGAGGGGAGAGGGGAGAGGGGAGAGGGGAGAGGGGAGAGGGAGGGGAGGGGGGAGGGGGGGGAAGAGAGGGAGGGAAAAAAAGGGGGTAGGGGTAGGGGAGGGGGGAGAGGGAAGAGGGGAGAGGGAAGAGGGAGGAGGGGAAAGAGAAGAGGGGAGAGGGAGGGGGTAAGGGAGAGGAGGTGGTTTCAGAAGAGGGGAAGGCGGGTAGAAGGGAGGGAAGGGGATGGTCAGTTGAAGGTGAGGGGAGGAGGGGTTGTGAGAGGTCTAGGGAGTAAGAGGAGAGGGGGAGGAGGGTACGGAGAGGAAAGGGAGGGGAAGTTGGAGGGGACAGGGAGACAGGGTAAGGTGAGGGAGAGAAGGGAGAGAGGGAAGGGAAAGGGGAGGGAGAGGGAGAGACAGGAAGGTAAGGAAAAGGGGAAGGAGAGGGAGATAGGAGAGAGAGGGGAGGAAAAGGAGAAGGAGAGGAAGAGAGGAGAGAGAGGGAAGAGAGAGAAAACCTGAGAGGAGGAGGGAGACACAAAGACAGGTCTTGAGGTGCATCTTTAACTATGCATGAGACAGGGATGCTGAGCCGGTCTGAAGCTTGTGTTGGAAATGCTCTTGTCGGCGAGAGGTTAGTCTCTCGCGCGGAATTTACATTTGTGGAGATGCTCCGTTGGGTCCTAATGGACGCCATTTCTTCTCTTTTGCTCTTTCTCTCTCTCTCTCTCTCGCTATCTATTATATATAAAGTTTTATTATATATCTATATATATATATATATATATATATATAATTATATAATATATATTATTAATATATGCCAAATCAGTAGGAAAATCGATAATGAGAGAGATAGTGGATCACACCCACCCCACACCACACACAACACACACACCCCCAAAACACACAAAATACATTTGCATATATATATATTATAAAATACATAGTATATAATACATAAATATTATAATACATATTATATATGTGTGTGTGAGTTTGTGTGTGTGTGTGTGGTAGTGTTGGTGTGGTGTGTGTGTGTGTGTGTGTGTGTGAGTGTGAGTTGTGTGTTTTGTTGGGCCCGGCAGAAATATGTAGATTTGTAGATATGAAGATTGATAAAAAGCGGAGGAGAGCAGGAAAAAAAGATTATTTTTTTCCATTTGTTTTTTTTAAATTCAGTTCGTTTTTATGATGGGTTATGTATTTATTTAAATTTACTTTGCCTTGTATTTTCTTTCAGTTTTTTTTTTTATATATATATAATAATATATATTTATAAAATATATTTATATTATATAAAGTGAGGGGTTTTTTCTATTTCCTTCCCTACCTTTATAGTTCATCCGTAACAGCAACTCTGTCTGTCTGTCTGTCTTTTTGTCTGTCTGTTGTCTGTTGTCTTTGTTCTGTCTGTCTTCTCCCCCTCTCCCCCCCCCCTTTCCCCCCTCTCCCCCCCCCCCCCTCTCTCTCTCTCTCTCTCTCTCTCTCTCTTCTTCTCCTCTCTCTCATCTCTCTTCATCTCTCTCTCTTTCTGGTTACAGGAGATACAGAGATAACTGGAGAGGAAGCGCGGGTGAAACAGACAGAAGATGAGTGAGGAGTTGAGAGGAGGAGAGAAGAGAAGAGGAGCGAGAGAGTGAGAGAGAGACGAGTGAGAGAGAAGAGTGAGTGCAGAGGTGAATGAAGAGACGGGTAGGGGGGGGGGGGGGAGAGAGCGAGAGAGAGTGAGACGAGAGGAGAGATGAGAGAGAAGGGAGAGAGCCGAGAACGGATGAGAGAGAGATGCGAGAGAGAAGGGGAGAGGGAGGGGAGGGAGAGGGAGCGAGAGAGAGAGTGAAGAGAAGAGAGAGAGAGAGAGAGTGGAGTAGAGAAGAGAGAGGAGAGAAGAGAGAGACAGAGACAGACAGACAGACAGCCAGAGAGGAAAGAGGAGAGAGAGAAGGATGGAGGAGGGGGAGAGGAGAGAAGAGAGACGAGAGACAGGACGGGACAGACAGACAGACGAGAGCAGGACAGAGAGAGAACGAGAGAGAGCGGAGGTGAGAGAGAGGAGCAGAGTGAGAGGAGGCGCACGATGAGAGATGAGAGCAGGAGAGGTGGAGAGACAGCGAGAGGTGAGAGAGAGAGGAGAGAGAGTGAGGGGAGAGGGAGGGGACGATGAGAGAGAGTGGGGCTGGCGAGAGAGGAGAGGGGCGAAGCGAACGGGGAGGACGAGAGATGAGTACAGAGAGAGAGAGAGAGAGAGATGGAGAAGATGGATGAGACGAGAGAGGATGAGAGAGAGAGAGAGGAAGAGAGAGAAAGAGAGACGAGAGAGATCAGAACAAGACAGGGACACAGACAGACAAGACAGACAGACAGAGTGAGAGAGGAAAAAGAGAGAGAGGGGGAGATGGGAGAGAGAGGGACGGGAACGAACGAACGATGAGAGGGAGGAGAGAGAGAGAGAGACGACAGAGAGAGAAAGAGGAATGAGCAGGATAAGGCAGATGAGAGGAGCGAGAGAAAGAGAGAGAGAGAGAGAAGGAGAGAGGGGGAGACAGAAGAGGGAGAAGGAAACTAGAGAGAATGAGAGAGAGAGGAGTTGAGTGAGAGATACGAGAGCAGAAGAGAGAAGAGGGAGAGGAGAGAGAGACGAGAGAGACGAGGACAGGGACCAGGAGAGAGAGAGTGACGAGAGAGAGAGGGATGAGACAATGAAGAGATCGGAGAGAGAGAGAGAGAGTAGAGAGGGGGGGGAGGGGAGGGGAGGGCCGGGGGGTGTGAAAGAGGGAGGGAGGGGAGCGGAGCGGGTGGAGGGAGGCGAGTGGAGGGTGGTGAGGATGGGGAGAGAGAGAGAGAGAGAGAGAAGAGACAGAGACAGAGACAGAGAGAGAGAGAGAGAGAGAGAGATAGAAGCAAACAGATAGACAGGCAGGCAGGCAGCCAGAGACGAACAGACAGACAGTGATAGAGAGCGTGACAGAGAGGGACAGAGAGAGAGGAAGGATAAAATAAAAAATTTAAAAAAAAAAAATAAAAAATAAAAAAATAAAAAAAAGAACAACAATCTCGCTCTCACGAAAATACTCCTCCCCACCCCCCCTCCCTACTT
>NC_061853.1:29369762-29372262 GCF_019202785.1 Penaeus chinensis
TAATAGGTAGATAGATAGATAGATAGTTCTTCATTTCTTTCAATAATTATTCCTTATTTTGATCTCTGTCTCTGTCTTTTTATTTTCCCTCTCGCTCACTTTGTCTCTCTCTCTATCTATCGTTCTATCTCTCTTTATATCTCCTTCCTTATCTCGATCGAACGATCTATCAATCGAACAGTATACTTCTCTTGCTCTGTCTTTCTTCTCTCTCCCTCCCTTTATTCTTCTTCTTATCCATACGTAATTATCTACAGTCTATATCCTATAGATTAATTTATCGTTTCCTTCTTTTCTACCCATTTCAAACTTTCATCAATTTTTACTTCTTCCTTCCTTTTTTCGAAACTCCCAAATGTAAACAAAGATCTGCGGACGAGCTTGCTAATTGTACATTTGAAACGTTTGACGCTGAAGTGCGCTGTGTGAAAGCAACGTTTCTTCGCGAGGCGGGCAGGGGGGGGAGGGGGAAGGGGTGGGAAGAGATAGAAATGATGATGAATTGAAGGTGTAAAGATAGGGAGGTCGGTACGTGTTTTGAGTGAAAATAGGGATAGGGGAGGAAGAGAAAGAGAGGGGATATGGGAGGGAAAGGAAGAGAGTGAGGGAAAGAAAGGGAGGGAGGGAGGGAGGGAGGAAGGGAGGGAGGGAGGGAGGGAGGAAGTGAGAGAGGGAGGGAGGGAGGGAGGGAGGGAGGAAGGGAGGGAGGGAGGGAGGGAGGGAGGAAGTGAGAGAGGGAGGGAGTAAGGGAGGGAAGGAGAGAGAGAGAGAGAGAGAGAGAGAGAGAGAGAGAGAGAGAGAGAGAGAGAGAGAGAGAGAGAGAGAGAGAGACCCGGCGAAAGGCAGACATATACAGAGAGGAATATAAGAAAGATAGACGAGCTAAAATGGGAATTCATTGAGAAAAATCGACGGTTAAAACGATATTACTTACGTATTTTCACATTCACAGTTATAACCATACCAAGTAGGAGAGATAATGAGAGAGAATGAGAGAGAGAGAGAGAGAGAGAGAGAGAGAGAGAATGAGAAACAAATAAGCTAATACAATGACAAAACACATCACGGCCGCCTGGGTGTCAGCGCAAGTGCATCAGAGTACTTGTTTGTTTTTCTTCCCCAAGTGTTTGTGTGTACATGAGACCCCGTGAAACTGTATCGTTTTACAGCTACAAAAATACTTACGGCATTTAAGAGCATCTGGGAAGCCATTTCAGATAAGGAGGAAGTGTGGCAACGATGGCGTGCCCGCTGGATCGTACTTCATGGCAACAGTGGCAAAAGGAGAAGGACAAAGACATCAAGTAAACAGCCAAAAAAAGACTTCTGTTATCAAGAAGTTCTCGGGTTCTGCCTCGGACCGCGGTTCTGTTGCTCGGGACTTGGATTCGGAGCCTCGTAACACCTCTCAGTTGTCCCGAGACTTGAGTGGGAGGAATGGCGAGATGATTGGCTTTGGTGAAGAAATAAGAAGAGAAATGTGTTCTCTCTCTCTCTCTCTCTCTCTCTCTCTCTCTCTCTCTCTCTCTCTCTCTCTCTCTTTCTGTCGGTCTGTCTGCCTCTTTCTTTCTTTCTTTCTCTGTCTTTATGTCTGCCTGTTTCTGTGTGTGTGTGTGTGTGTGTGTGTGTGTGTGTGTGTGTCTCTTTCTGCCTCTCTCTTTCTTTATCTGTCTCTCTGTCTCTCTCTCTATCTCTCTCTCTCTCTCTCTCTCTCTCTCTGTGTGTGTGTGTGTGTGTGTGTGTGTGTGTGTGTGTGTGTGTGTGTGTGTCTGTCTGTCTGTCTGTCTGTCTGTCTGTCTGTCTGTCTGTCTCTCTCTCTCTCTCTTAATCTATATGTATACACACACAAACACATATATACATATAAATGTGTGTGTCAAAACAATCTCCATATTTATACTAATCTAGTTTGTCTCCTCTAAAAGGCATATCAAAGAGTCACCTCCTGACCTTATTATTATTTTCTATCTTTACATTATCATAATTCTGTTACGTCATCGTTTCTGACCTTATCCTCCTTGCCATACTTTATTCTAACCCTGACATTAGGATACACAAAAAGGTCAGGCATAAGGTCGTCCTTTCCCTGTATGATGGGAGTGAGCGGAAAATAAGGTCAGGGGCTGGTCCTTCTTCTCTCTGATATAAGGACGCACTTAAAGGTCCTTAAGGTCAGACCCTCCGGTGTGAAGAAAGCTAAGAATGATTTCCAAGATTCCTCCAAATCGGAAATCGAAGAACATATGTGACGGCGTTATATATAAAGAGGAAAATCGGCTAAGATAAGTACCCTCCTGAACAGACCTTGTGGTCACGGTGACGAAATCTGAGGAACAACAAGGCAACAAGATTGTTTGCAAAGGATCAGCGATAAAAAAAAAAAAAAAAAAAACGTTCCTTCAATATAAACGAAGAAATAAGTAAGTACACAAGATTGTTTGCAAAGGATCAGCGATAAAATACAACGTTCCTTCAAAATAAGCGAAGAAATAAGTAAGTG
>NC_061853.1:29379762-29382262 GCF_019202785.1 Penaeus chinensis
TTATTCTTGGTGTGACAGGCTGTCTGTTTAACTTTGCTTCTAAATCCCCTGCGTGCAAGGAATAGCCGGGGTTACCAACCACCGACGGTGCGGGATTTGAACGCGGGTCGCTAAGATCACTAGACGAGAACGTTACCACTGCAACGCACAGTACGCTACCAGTAAACGCTAACTGTGGAATTATGAAGAGCGAAAACTAATTAGGCATTCCAACACCACAGCACAAATTCGAAAACATCTTTTACATACATGATGCCTTGGGATTTACCTTGCGCTGAAAACTCAAAATACGAATGAAACAAACAAGATTTCAAGAATATTATTAAATATAGATACTACTATAACCACAAAACAGGAAGAGAAAGACAAAAAATCGGACCCCTTAAGCGTAACACATTGAGATATCTTACTTTGTTTCCGGCCAATCCTGCCACAAATAATAATAATAATAATAATAATAATAATAATAATAATAATAATAATGAATAAATAAATAAATAAAATAACAGTCAAATTCATGCCTATTCTACCTCCTCAACAAGTGTAGAATCGTGAGCGAAGTCAACAGAGAACCTTCCTTTCAAATTCAAATTATAACGGTCACGGCAGCAACAAAAGACATACTCGTGCAGTCAAAATCAAAGACTTCCACATCATATAGATTTAGAAACTACGTATTTCTGATTAAGATTTAGGTGAAACCACGTATTATTTGCAAGTCACCACATTATAAGAAAATAAAATGGATGCTGAAAAACACAGGAAGTTAGCTACACTGTCAAAAAAAAAAAAATAATAATAATAATAAAAAATAAAATAATGATAAATAAATAAATAAAAAATAATGTCTATCATTTATAACATTCCAGCAAAGCAGGGAATAAATGAGCAAACATTCAGTCCCATAATAACAATATTAGTGACATTAATTAAGTAGTAATGATGATAATGATAATAACATCAATAATGGCAAAGATAACAACACTAATGATGATAATAATAACAACTAACGATAATAACCTAAAGGCAACATCCAACCTGAAAAAAAAAGAAAAAATAGATCCTAATTCTAACAACAAAGATAAAATACTACTACTAATAATAAAAATGATAATAATAACAATGACAATAATAATAATAATAACAATAATAATAGGAAGAAGGATGATAATAATAATAATAATAAAAATAAGAATAACAAAATAATAATAATAAGAATAATGATAATAGCAAAGATATAAATAAACCAAACTTAGCATAACGCCCTTCATCTTCTCAAAAAATAAATAAATAAAAGAACATCCACTTTCCCTCGAAAATCGTCCGGGTCGTGTTCGTCGCCGCCGCCTTACGAGGCATTAGCTGATTGACTCGGAATCTTCCTCGAGACTCGGAGTGACGGCTCTTGGCACGGGCCGGGGTAGGTGGGGGGGTGGGTGGGTGGGGGGCGGGCATGGGAGAGGAGGGGTGGATGGGATGGGGGGGGGAAGGTGGGGAGGGGGGAGGTGGATGGGATGGGGGGGAAGGAGGGGGGAGGTGGATGGGATGGGGAAGGGGGGGAGGGGGGAGGATGGGATGGGAAGGAGGGGAGGAGGGAGTGGGATGGGAGGAGGGGGAGAGTGGGCATGGGAGGGAGGGGGGAGGTGGATGGGAGGGAGGGAGGGAGAGGAGAGGGGAGAGGTGGGAGGGGCGGAGGGGAGAGGGAGGTTGCGGTAGGGCAGTGGAGGGGGAAGGATGGGAGGGGCGGAGGGGAGAGGGTGAATGGAAGGGAGGGAGGGGGAAGGGCAGTCGCAAGAAGGGGGGGGGAGGGAAAGGGGAGGGGGGTGAGATGGGGTGGAGGGAAGAGGGAGGGAGTGGCTGAATGGAAAAGCTAGGGGGGAGGAGGTTAGGAGGGAAGGGAGGTGAAAGGAATAGGGAATAAAGGAAAAGGTGATTGGGGATGAAGAGGGGGTGGGTGATCGAGAGGGAGAGAGAAAGGAAGGAGAGGGAGAAAGGAGAATAGGAAGGAGGGGGATAGATAAAAGTTAGAGGATAGGGAAGACAGAGTGAGTGAGAGGGGAAGAGATAAGAGGAGAGTGACAACGTTGAGTGGGAAGAAGTGGAGAATGGGGGAGGGGGGGGGGCGCAGAGGGATGAAGGGGATAGGACGAGGGAGAGAGAGGAAGAGAGAGGAAGAGCGAGGAGAAAAGGGAAAGGGAAAACTCGATAGCTTCCCGACGACGTGTGATGAGAAAGGGCCTCAACAGAATTTGTTCCTGTGAAATTGTGAGGATCTTATTTTCCGTCTGTCTCTCTGCATCTGTTTTTTGTATGTCTGTTTGTTCGTCTTTCTGTTTGCAGTTTTTGTGGTTCGCAGTCTTTCTGTCTGCATTTGAAAAATAAAAATAAATATCCACATATACATACGTACATATTCATATATATATATATATATATATACATATATATACATATATATATATGTATATATGTATGTATGTATGTATATATGTGTGTGTGT
>NC_061853.1:29399762-29404762 GCF_019202785.1 Penaeus chinensis
GCACAATGGCGCTAAGTGTTCTTTTCCCGTTGGATGGGACGGCAAATGTGTGCATAGCTGTTATGTGCAACTTGTACAACTTGTTTTTGTTCTTTGTGCATTTTCATGGGTTTGCTTATTACAGTAGGTGTTATTTATAAGGAATTAGTTATGCAGCATTACTCACCAAGGTATTACTAATCGATCACTACTCGCCATGTATAACTCAGAAAGTATCGACTCATAGGGTAATACTCATTAAGGCATTACTTATCAAGAACGTATTAATCATCGAGGATACGTCATCAAGGTTTTATTAATCAAGACTAATACTCATGGTATCATTCATCAGATTTTACGGTATCATATATTAACATTTTACTCATATGCCAGGCCATTAAGCTGGATCACGCTATGCTGTGTGTTCGTGTGCGGGTGAGTTCTGGAAATGCATTTCTGGTGTTTTCGCTAATATGATGGTTTATCATTATCCTTTTTATATTAATGTAAATAAAGTAAGTTTCTTATTTGTGTTCTGCTGATTTTGTCTTGGCAATTTTTTAGTGTTATCATCGTTATCTTTATTACTATCATTATCATTATTGTTTTCGGTATTATTATTAATGTCTTTCTTAGTATCAATATTAGTTTTAATGTTATTGTTTTTATCATTATTTATTGTTGTTGCTGTTATTTTATTGTTATTATAATTGTTAGTTATATTTGCTATTATCATTATTGTTGCTATTGCTGTTGTTTTATTAGTATAATTATCACTATTGTCATTATCACTATTTCTTAGTCATTATCTTATTATCATAATCTGTATCATTACTATAATTCTTATTATTACTGTTATCATTATCATGGCGATTGCCTTTATTATAATTACCATTAGCATTTTTTTGTTTTAACAATTATCAAAGTATTGTCATCATTATTATTGCTATCATTTGTATTATAATTGTATTCTCATTACTATTATTATCATTACTATTTTCATCATAATTATCGTTATGAATATTATCATTATTTTCATTATCATTACCATTATTATTGTCATTATCTTCATTATCACTATAATTTTTATTATAATTATTGTGGTTATCACATTGTTACTATATCATTATATTGTTAGTATGATTGCCATTACTATTATCATATTTGCTATCATTTTTATTATCATTATTAATAGTAGCAGTAATAGTAGTAGTATCAACGTCAGTGATGAACAGTTTGCATTCATGGAGGGGAAGTATACCAGATACAATTTTTGTCTTGAGACTAGTGAAGAAGTACAGAGAGGGCCACTAAGATCTGCATGGCGTGTTCATCGACCTGGAGAAGGCCTACGATAGGAGGGAGGAAATGTACTAGTGCATGCGAGGAAAGGACATCCCAGAGAAGTACATCCGTATAGTTCAAGACATGCACAAAGAGAGCGAGACAATGGCCAGGTGCATAGCGGGAACAACAGAGCCTTTCAAGGTAGAAGTGGGGTTACATGAGGAGTCAGCGTTGAGCCCGTTCCTATTTGCTATCATCATGGACACCCTCACAGAGTATCAGGAAACAGGCTCCTTGGAACATGAGGTTTGCTGAGGATGTGGTGCTTTGCTGCAAGGAGAAAATTGAGCTAGAGGACCTGGAGAGGTGGCGCGATAGACTGGAGAAGAGAGGAATGAAGGTATCAAGAGCGAAGACGGAGCACATGTGCTTGAACGGGGTGTCCAGAGGAAGTTTACGGATGCAAGACCAAAAACTGCAAGAAGTGAATTCAGGTACCTTGGTAGCACAGTACAATCGGATGGTGGAGTAGAAGCAGAGATCAGCAGGATCCAATCAGGATGGAACAACTGGAAGATGGCCGGTGTGATGTGTGACAGGAGGTTCCCAGCCAGAGTTAAGAGAAAGATCCACCAGACCGTGATCCAGCCGGCAATGCTTTAAGGGCTGGAGACGGTATCCCAAACGAAGAAGGCGACAAAACTGGAGGTGGCCGAGATGAAAATGTGCAGATGGGCATGTGGTTTGACCATGAGACAGAATGAGATATTATGAGATCCGAGAGAAAATGGGAGTGACGAAAATCGGACTGAGGTGCAGAAGTGCGAGGCTGAGATGGTTTGGTCATGTAAAGCGAAGGGAGAACTACATCGGAAAGTGAATGTGAGCATGGTTCCACCTGGAAGGAGAGGAAGAGGGCGTCCGAAGCAACGGTGGATGAACATCAAGGAAGACATGCGGTCCGTGGGTGTGAGGGAAGAAGACACCCAAGAGAAAAATATGGAAGGTTTTCGTCGCTGTGACCCCAAAAATGGGAGAAGCTTGAAGTAGTAGTAGTATCATTACCATTATAATTATCATTACCTACAATCATCAATAATGTTATTATTGTTTATTATTTATATTACATTTACATTTTTATTGGTATTATGGTTGGTATCATTATCATTAATGTTATTTTCAGTATCATTGTTACCATTATTAGTTACTGTCATTATCATTCTTATCGACATTATCATTTGTTATATGGATAATTATTTTCATCATAATCATCACTATTATTAACATTATTATTTATAACAAAGGATGAGTGAGAGTGAGAGTGAGAGCGAGAGTGAGTGAGTGAGTGAGTGAGTGAGAGAGAGAGAGCGAGAGAGAAGAGAGGGAAAAGAGGGAAAAGAGAGAGAAAAGAGAGAAGAGAGAGAGAAAAGAAAGAGAAGAGAAAGAAAGAGAGAAAAAGAGAGAAAAAAAGAGAAAGAGAGAAAAGAATGAAAGAGAAAGAGAGAGAGAGAAGGAAAAAGAAAGAGAGAAGAGGGAGAGAGGGAGAGAGAAAGTAAAGAAGAAAGAAAAAGAGAAAGAGAGGAAGGGGTAACCTTTAATACGCCCACACCTGTTACTTGTACTTTCCTCTTTAGCTTCATCGAGAGCAACAAGCGAGAGAGATGGAGAAAAAGATAACGTGAGAGAAAGAGAGACAGAGAGACAGAGAGAAAGAGAGAAAGAGAGAAAGAGAGAGAGAGAGAGAGAGAGAGAGAGAGAGAGAGAGAGAGAGAGAGAGAGAGAGCACTGTATTGTTAACATCTACATTGGGTTCAGCTGCAGACATAACAATAAACCTACTTGGAAATAATCACCCGTGTCGTCACAGGGACGCGAGTGGGTGGAGGTCCTACACCTACATATAACCAAAACAAACTAGCAAAACAAAAACAGAATTGATAGCTAGAAAATAAAAAAGGAACATAAATAAAACAAACACAAAATGAAACTTAAAAAAATAATAATAATATACACCAGTTTCGACACCAACTTATCAAGAAAACCATTTACGATGAAAAATATCCTGAAGCCTCCAAAATAAAATTTAAAAAAAAATAAACAAATAAAACTTACTAAACAAAAACATAAATAAAACCGTACACCTGTCACGACACTACTTCATCAAGAAAGCCATTTCCGATAGAAAATGTCCCGAGATTAAGTTACCGCTCTTCGCCCCGTTTTCTGTGGCTGGAATTGCAAATATTTTATCTTAGGATGTGTCTGTATTTTGTTTTGGTCGCTTTTGTCGTCGCTTCTCCTGATCTTTTCATCTCCTTTATTGTCCTTGTTTATTTATGTTGCTTGTTTCTTAGTTCGTTGTTTTTCCGACTAACGAACACTTTCTTCTTCGCCATCATTCTCCCTTTCTTTAATTCATTTGTTTACCCCTCGTTTTTCTTGCTTGTGAGTGGTGTAATATCTATAGCTCTATATAAATTGATTTACATAATTTATTTTCTTTCTCTGACTTTTTTCTTTGTCTTTGACTTTTTTTTTTCTTTATATACTTCATTTTATCTTAATATACTTCATTTTATCTTAATATCTGTCTATACATCTTTTTTCTTTATATTTCGTTAGAGCATTCAAGTCCATTATATTTCGTTGTCGATTAATATTATTACTAAACTTAATCTTCCTAAATGTTCTTGTTATTTCACAAAACCATACGAAAATAAAAAGGATAAAACAGGGTATTTGTAAGAATTATGAACAAGTAAATTAAATGACGTACGATGAAATAAAGCATAAACGAATGGGACCGAAAACAAAGAAAAAGAAATTACAGAAAACGTAAATGTTGAAGAGAGAAGAAAACGTAAAGAAGACCTAGACCACAATAAATAAATAAATAAATAAAATAAATGAATGAATAAATAAACAAACAAATAAATAAATAAACGAGGTATATGAAGAAAATACATATAGTATATATATAAAAAAAAAGGTAGGTAGGTAAACGCTATTGTATTATCTTAACTTTCTTATATTTTCTTGTTTCATTGTTATTCCTTTACTCTTATGTATCACCATCATTCTTATCGTTATTAGTAAAAGTATTAACAATGATTATAATGATAATAATGATTTTTTTTTATTATTGGTAATATCATCATTGTTTCTTTATCTGTTTGTTTGTGTGTGTTTGAAATTATACAATTCTACGAACTAATCAACAGGCACTTTAGTTTCGCAATTATTTTATATGTTACTCAACACGCACTGGAGTTCTGCGTAATAGAAGAAGAAGAAGAAGAAGCACTGGAGTTCTGCGTAATAGAAGAAGAAGAAGAAGAAGAAGAAGCACTGGAGTTCTGCGTAATAGAAGAAGAAGAGGAAGAAGAAGAACAAGGCGTGATAACGAAATGACGGCAAAAAAAATAACATTATATACAATTATTGTTTTAAAAGCGTTATCACCACTCCAGGTATTATGAAAATCCTTCTCTGACAGCATTACAGTACATCGTTCATATCATATAAGTACTACATCTTGATAAATAACAAAATACATTACTTTCTCACTGAATCTTATCCAACCAATCAAGTTTTACGATCCTCCATAATAATCGTAGTCTTACATATCCAGTCCTCCATCTTCCCTAATGCTTATCCCAATTCTTCTTCTCCTTTATTCCTTATCCCATCCTTCCTCTTCCTTATTCCTCAACCCATCCTTCTTCCTTATTCCT